>NC_060069.1:126866745-127169775 GCF_922984935.1 Meles meles | reverse complement strand
CGAAGGGGCACGTGTACCCGAATGTTTATAGCAGCAATGTCTACAATAGCCAGACTATGGAAAGAACCTAGATGTCCATCAACAGATGAATGGATAAAGAAGATGTGGTATATATACACAATGGAATACTATGCAGCCATCAAAAGAAATGAAATCTTGCCATTTGCGACGACGTGGATGGAACTAGAGCGTATCATGCTTAGTGAAATAAGTCAATCGGAGAAAGACAACTATCATATGATCTCCCTGATATGAGGACATGGAGAAGCAACATGGGGGGGTAGGAGATAGGAGAAGAATAAATGAAACAAGATGGGATTGGGAGGGAGACAAACCATAAATGACTCTTAATCTCACAAAACAAACTAGGGGTTGCTGCGGGGAGGTGGGATTGGGGGAGGGGGAGCGGGCTATGGACATTGGGGAGGGGAAGCGAACCATAAGAGACTATGGACTCTGAAAAACAACCTGAGGGTTTTGAAGGGTCAGGGGTGGGAGGTTGGGGCAACCTGAGGGTTTTGAAGGGTCAGGGGTGGGAGGTTGGGGGAACAGGTGGTGGGTAATGGAGAGGGCACGTTTTGCATGGAGCACTGGGTGTTGTGCAAAAAGAATGAATACTGTTACGCTGAAAAAATAAATAAAATGAGAAAAAAAAAAAAAATCTCCCAACAAACAAGAGCCCAGGGCCAGATGGCTTCCCAGGGGGAATTCTACCAAACATTTAAAGAAGAATTAAAACCCATTCTCCCTGAAACTGTTCCAAAAAGTAAAAATGGAAGGAAAACTTTCAAATTTATTTTATGAGGCCAGAATTACCTTGATCCCAAAACAAGAAAAAGACCTCATCAAAACAGAGAATTACAGACCAATATCCTTGATGAACACAGATGTGAAAATCCCCACTAAAATACTAGCCAATAGGACCCAACAGTACATTAAAAGCATTATTCACCATAACCAAGTGGGATTTATTCCAGGGCTGCAAGGTTGGTTCAACATCCACAAATCAATCAGTGTGATACAATACATTAGTAAAAGAAAGAACAAGAACCATATGATGCTCTCAATAGATACTGGAAAAGCATTTGACAAAGTACAACATCACTTCCTGTTTAAAACACTGCAAAGTGTAGGAATAGAGGGTACATACCCCAATATCATCAAAGCCATCTATGAAAAACCCACAGCGAATATCATTCTCAGTGGAGAAAAACTGAGAGTTTTTCCATTAATTCAAGAACACGTCAGGGGTGTCCATTATCATCACTGCTATTAAACATAGTAGTAGAAGTCCTAAGCTCAGCAATCAGACAACAAAAAGAAATTAAAGCATCCAATTTGGCAAAGAAGAAATGAAACTATCACTCTTTGCAATTGATATGATACTATATGTGGAAAACCCAAAGGACTCCACTCCAATTCTACTAGAACTTGTGCACTAATTCAGTAAAGTGTCAGGATATAAATTCAATGCACAGAAATCAGTTGCATTTCTATACACCAACAGCAAGACAGAAGAAAGAGAAAATAAGGAGTTGATCCCATTTACAATTGCACCCAAAACCATAAGATACCTAGGAATAAACCTAACCAAAGAGGCAAAGAATCTGTACTCAGAAAACTGTAAAGTATTCATGAAAGAAATTGAGGAAGAAACAAAGAAATGGAAAAAAATATCCATGCTCCTGGACTGGAAGAACTAATGTCATGAAAATGTCTATGCTATCTAAAGCAATCTACAAGTTTAATGCAATCCCTATCAAAATACTATCATTTTTTTTTCAAAGAAATGGACCAAATGACTCTATAACTTATATGAAACCGAAAAGTCCCCAAATAGCCAGAGGAATGTTGAAAAAGAAAGTCAAAGTAAGTGGCATCACAATTCCGGACTTCAAGCTCTATTACAAAGCTGTCATCGTCCAGACAGTATGGTACTGGCAGAAAAACAGACATATAGATCAACTAAACAGAATAGAGAGCCCAGAGATAGACCCTCAACTCTATGGTCAACTAATCTTCAACAAAGCAGGGAAGAATGTATAATGGAAAAAAGACAGTCTTTTCAACAAATGGTGTTTGGAAAATTGGACAGCCACATTCTTCATTCATGCAGAAGAATGAAACTGGACCATTTCCTCACACCACACACAAAAATAGACACAAAATGGATGAAAGACCTCAATGTGAGACAGGAATCCATCAAAATCCTTGAGGAGAACACAGGCAGAAAACCTCTTCGACCTCAGCTGCAGCAACTTCTTCCTAGGAACATCGCCAAAGGCAAGGGAAGCAAGGACAAAAATGAACTATTGGGATTTCATCAAGATCAAAAACTTTTGCACAGCAAAGGAAACAGTTAACAAAACCAAAAGACAACTGAAAGGATGGGAGAAGATATTTGCAAATGATGTAACAGATAAAGGACTAGTATCCAAAATCTATAAAGAACTTATCAAACTCAATACCCAAAGAATAAATAATCCAATTAAGAAATGGATAGAGGACATGAACAGACATTTCTGCAAAGAAGACATCCAGATGGCCAACAGACACATGAAACAGTGCTCTATCCCACTCGGCATCAGGGAAATACAAATCAAAACCACAATGAGATACCACCTCACACCAGTCAGAATGGCTAAAATTAACAAGTCAGAAAACAACACATGTTGAAGAGGATGCAGAAAAAGGGGAGCCCTCCTAAACTGTTGGTGGGAATGCAAGCTGGTGCATCCATTCTGGAAAACAACATGGAGGTTCCTCAAAAAGTTGAAAATAAAGTTACCCTATGACCCAGCAATTGTGCTACTGGGTATTTACCCTAAAGATACAAATGTAGTGACCCAAAAGGGCACATGCATCTGAATGTTTATAGCAGCAATGTCCACAATAGCCAGACTGTGAAAGTACCTAGATGTCCATCAACAGATGACTGGATAAAGAAAAAGTGGTATATACACAATGGAATACTATGCAGCCATCAAAAGAAATGAAATCTTGCCATTTGCAAACATGGATACAGCTAGAGGGTATTATGTTGAGCAAAATGAATCAATCAGAGAAAGACAATTATTATATGATCTCCCTGATATGAGGAATTTAACTGGCAACATAGGGGTTTGGGGGGTAAGGACGGAAAAAGTGAAACAAGATGGGATTGGGAGGGAGAAAAACCATTAGAGACCAACTGAGGTTTTCCCGGGGGAGGGGGAAGGGAGAGGGTGTTTGGGTTATGGGCATCCGGGAGGGTATGTGCTATGGTGAGTGCTGTGAAATGTGTAAGCCTGACGATTCACAGAACTGTATCCCTGAGGCTAATAATACATTATATGTTAATAAAAAATAAATAAATGGAAAATACCTTCTTCACATTTAACTCACATAAAAACATTAACTAACCAGTACTGTGCATTTTACTTTGTGATAAGTACTTTATATATAAATTTCTATAAATATCAATGTTTTAGGGCTTTCAAATCTCTTCCATTGGTCAATCTGCTTATTCCTGGACTTCAATATATTTATATATACTGATAATAATATATATTTACATGTGTTATATGTTTAGTATGTATTAATAATCCATAGTGGAAATCTTCTTCCACCAATGATCCACTATTTTCCAATATTTATTATTCTGTATTCTAGATAATTTATAGAATTATCTAATTATCTAATAATGATATGTAGGGTTGGTTACAAACCATTAAACATAATTAAAATAAATTACTAATTTTATAATATTAATTGTAGTATTAAACAAACCTTAAAACCCCAAAACACTATGTATTAACAATTTGTAATTATCTGTTATACCAATCCCTAAAATTCTATATTTTTTTCATAAAAACCTCCATATAAGCTTAGTCCTAGATTGTTCAGGTATTATATTGTGTGAATGGAAAATATTTTTCTGTAAATTCTAATTAATAATAATATATTTCAGAATGTTAGAAAATCATGTAATATCTACTTATCTCTTTTGGTGACCTTTGGTTGTCCATATTTCCATTATCTGCATAAATTGAAAATTTTGTCTCCATTGGCAGTGCTGGCTTGAAAAAAAAAGTCATTCATTTTTATAATTACTATTATACATGATTTTTTTTAGACAAGACATTTAACATTTATTGTGACTATAAACTGATAAATCATAGTAGTGCTTTACAATCTTAAGGCTGGGATTAGGGAATTTTAATATTAAACTTTTTATTTTTTATTTTTTTAAAAAATGTATTTATTTATTTCTTTATTTGACAGAGACAGAGATCACAAGTAGGCAGAGAGGCAGGCAGAGAGAGAGGAGGATGCAGGCTCCCCGCAGAGTGGAGAGCCCAATGTGGGACTCAATCCCCAGGACCCTGAGGTCATGACCTGTGCCGAAGGCAGAGGCTTTAACCCACTGAGCAACCCAAGCACCCCTAATTTTAATTAATTATTTTTTTAAGATTTTTATTAAATTATCTGAGAGACAGAAAGAGAGAGCAAGTGATAGAGCACAAGCAGGGGAGTGACAGAGAGAGAGGGAGAAGCAGGCTCCCTGCTAAAAAGGAAGCCCAAATAGGGCTTGATCCCAGGACCATGAGATCATGTCCTGAGCCAAAGACAATTGCCTAACCAACTGAGCCACCTGCACACACCATTGTTAAACTTTTTAAAAAAGAATAGGCTAGAAAACTAAAAAATAACAAAAAACAAACAAATAAAAAAACAACTTTTTCTGTATAGATTTCAAAAAAGCCATACAGTGGCTTTGTTTTTCCTTAGTTGAACAATGAAAATTGCAGTTTTTTATTTTTTTTAAAGACTTTATTCATTTATTTGACAGACAGAGATCACAAGTAGGCAGAGAGGCAGTCAGAGAGAGGGGGAAGCAGGCTCCTTGCTGAGCAGAGAGCCCAATGCAGGACTTGATGCCAGGACCCTGAGATCATGACCTGAGCCGAAGGCAGAAGCTTAACCCACTGAGCCACTTGGGTACCCCAAAAGTTGCAGATTTTCAGAGAGAATTCCAAGCAAAAATAAACTATTTGCATTATATAAAGGACTATCAAAAATTATGACCCAAAAAGATTTATAAAAGCATGGCCAAAGACATTTAGAATATTGTAATTAAAACATGGGGGCTTCCAATATTATTATCAGATTACATATAATTTAGAAAAAATATCATTAAACAAAACAAGGAAGTCACTTATGAATATGAATATTATCTGTGGGCCAAATAAAGTGCACAATATTTAAAAGGTAAGGAATTTAAGAAGAGAAGAAATTACTAGAAACATTTTTAGTAAATAGTATTGATTTCTTCCAGTTCATGATGGATCAAGTAAATGAAAAATAAATGGAAATTGAGACTATTCATATAATAAATAAGGCAATGAAAATTAACTATAAGTAATTAAACACCTTAAAAATACTCCTTTTCACAATTCTTGTGAAAAATTCATAATAATTGGCATAAAATATTGGACAAGTTCCAAAAGCTACAAATAATAGAATAATTCCTTAGTGTCAAATGCAGGAAAACTGGAGACTAATAAAGTAGAAATATTCTAGAACTAAAAATATCTAATTCATGGAAACTGATGACAAAGAAACAAAATTAAAAACATATTTCTTCGGGCTTCTAGGAGGCTCAGTCCTTTAGGCATCTGCCTTCTGCTCAGGTCATGATCCCAAGGTCCTGGGATTGAGACCTGCATCAGGCTCCCTACTCCTAGGGGGCCTGCTTCTCTCTCTCCTCCCTACTTGTGCTTTCTCTTGCTAATCACTCTCTCTCTCAAATAAATAAAATCTTTAAAAATAAGTAAATAAATAAATAAATATTTCTTATGGGATAAAAGCAGAAATCCAATCCACTGTTTTAGAATATTGATTCCAGAAAAATGATAATATAACTTCAAATTGGAAACTGTAAGAACAAAAAACATCTTAGCCTTAGAAAAGCAAACTATGAAGCAGAAAAAAGTGAATTAAGTATTCAGTTCAAAAAGTTTAAAAAATGACTAAGTACCTTATGCAATAAAGTAGGACACCATTCCTTCCCATTTTCAAAAGATGTATAAAAGAATTTAATAAAGATGAAACTATAAGATAGCAACTTAGGAAAACAAAAAACATGATAAATAAAGCTCATGTTTTATCTGAAAGCATAGATAATATGAGTGACATTGTAGACAAATAATCAATCCAGGAAAATAGAAGATATATTGTAAAAAAGGCAACAAATTTATTTATAAACAATAAGACAACCTTAGATAAAAGATAATAAAAATGTATCTAATAGCAATTTTAAAATATAATACATAAAAATATGAGCTCCTTAGACAATATAAAAACTATTATCAGGAAATCTGTCAGGATAAATAAAAATATGGACCTATAAAGAAGATAATTATATGAACATCTCCATTTTTAATAAAGAGATCTTTAAAAGAATCAAATGTTTCTACTAAACTTTTTTTAATAAAAGAGTAATGGAGGTGCACCTGAGTGAAACATTTGGTTAAATGGCTGACTCTTGGTTTTGGCTCAGGTTATGATCTCAGGGTCCTAGGATTGAGGCAGCATTGAGCTCTGCCCTCAGCCAGTTTGGAGTCTGCTTGAGATTTTCTCTTCCTCTCCTTCTGCCCCTCCTGTTCATATTCTCTCTCTTTCTCTCTCTGAAATAAATGAGTAAACCTTTAAAAAAATAGTAGAATTTTTTTTATGTTTATAATTTGACTAAAAATGTTTTATTCATCCAAATAAGGGAAAAGATGGGGTACCTGGTTGGCTCAGTCAGTTGAACATCAGACTCTTGGTTTCAGATCAGGTCATGACCTCATGGGTAGTGCCACAGCTTTGGGCTCTCTGCTCTCTGCGCACTCAGCAAAGTCTGGTGAAGATTCTCTCTTTCTGTCTCTCCGTCTCCATGTTCTCTTTCTCTCTTACTCAAACAAATAAATCTTTAAAAAAATGAGGGAAAAGATACGGATGCCATAATTATCTAATATTAAACACCAATATGAAGTAAGAGGGTAATAGCTGATACAATCAGGTAAGATAAAGAGAGTGACAAAAATACAGGATTGCAATATGTAAAAACTATTATTTAGAGAAGATACTAGTGTCTGTCTGGAAAACCTAAAAGGATCAAGTAAAAGTCTATTACATATGATTTGACAAATTTGGCAATTTTGCCAGGTATACATAACATATATTAATCAATTTTTAAACAAATAACCTTCTAAAGGGTGCCTGGTGGCTCAGTTGGTAAGCATTTGCTTTTTGCTCAGGTCATGATCCCAGGGTCCTGGGATCTAGCCCAGGTTGGGCTCCATGCTCAGTGGGGAGCCTGCTTCTCCCTTTTTCACCACCCCTCTCTCCATTTGTTCTCTCTCTCCTCTTCTCAAATAAATAAGTAAAATCTTAAAAACCTTTTAAAATGGAAGGAAGATAAAAATATTAATAATATTTCTGAGAAAATAGTCTCTGTGGTTACTTTGAAATTTAAAACTTAAATATTAAAAATGATTAAAATGCCATAATGATGCTAGACAGACTTGTGGAACATAATGTCCGCACAGAATCTCAACCATATGTAAGAATATTTTATATATATATGGTGAAAACATTACTCTTAAAAATTGTATTTTTTTAAAATAAGAAAAAATAAAGGTGGGCTTCACCTAATAGCTTTGAATAAATTACAGAGAAAATCAAAATTTAAAAGTAAAAATATACATATGTGTAAGATAGAAATGTATACAATATATTTAAAAATTATTCTAGTTCTTTCTCTCCATATATAGATATATAGAACTCTTTCAAGTTTCCAATTAAGATGGATTTTTATTCAGAGGAGTTTTTGTATCTTTTTACTTTTTAGACATGAATCTAGTGTTGTACCTATAGCACTGGAAACTACTCTGATATATAATATCAGATATTATCTGATATTATAGTAGTAGTATAAAACTACTCTGATATATAATATAGAACCTTTGGCTTACATGCAGACGACTCAGAAAATAAAGCAAGTATTTTAAAACTCTTCTTAAGAACAAATAATTCAGGAAAATTTTGTCATTTTAACAGAAGAAAAACCAAATTCTAAATTTGCATTGATATATTATTTGTCATAAAAGTATTTTAAAAATCTTATAGATAAATCTATTTTATATATATACGTGTATACATATATATATATATATATAATATTTATTTATTTATTTGTCAGCTAACAAGAAGAAAAGACAGAGAGAGAACAAGCAGGGGGAGGGGCAGACAGAGGGAAAACAGGCTCCCTGCTGAGCAAGGAGACATATGTGGGACTCTATACTGGGACTCAGGGATCATTACCTGAGCCAAAGACAGACAGCTAACAAATTGAGCCACCCAGGCATTCCTTAATTATATTTTTGACCATGACAAATTAAATTCCTTTTCTGTGAAATGTTTATAACATTTTATATATCTTCAGGATTTGCCTTATATCTTCCTTTTTTTTTCCTTTTTCTTTCCTGGAACAACCAGTCATTTTACTTAAAAATGAAATTAGTTTTTTGTTTTTGTTTTTGTTTTTAATTAAGCATGCACATACAAACACACACAAGTACCCTGCATACCTTAAATATTTAAAGTCTAAGGTTTTAAGGAATCAGAAGAATTTGGGAATTATCCTTAAGTTCATATATTATAAAACATAATTATATTTAAATGCTGTTAGAATGACTCAATGAGGGGCACCTGGGTGGCTCAGTGGGTTAAAGCCTCTGCCTTCACTTGGGTCATGATCCCAGGGACCTGAGATAGAGCCCCACCTTGGGCTCTCTGCTCAGCAGGGAGCCTGCTTCCTCCTCTCTCTGCCTGCCTCTCTGCCTTCTTGTGATCTCTATCTGTCAAGTAAATAAATAAAATCTTTTTTAAAAAAAAGGATGACTCAATGTGATTAAATGCTCATTTACATTTCTAGAAACCTAGAAACCTAGTAGATAAAATGTTAGTTTATTTGACTAGTATCGGTATAAGTTTAGAAAGAATATACACAAATACAATAAAATACGTATTTTGTCTTATATTTAATACTGGTAACTCAGAATACATAGGTCTTTTTATTACATCAAGAATATTAACCTAAATGTGTCTGCTAAAGTTTATATAAATACAAGCAAATGTTTAAAAGATTTGGGTTAGTTTTATACTTCTTTTTTTTCTTATGGAAGTTTAGTGTTTTTTTTTTTTTTTTAAATTCTTGGGAGTTTAAGGTCTCTAATAGATGTAAGTATTTACTTATTTCTAGCTACTTAGAATAGTGCCACCCTATGGATTTTATAATTTAATTTGGTAATACAGTAATTAGAATTAAGAAAATATCATACATATATCATATTTTCTATTTGTGTCTATGTAGAAACAAATAGAGAACTTATAACTTTCATTCCAAAATTTTAGCCATAGGTCAAACATAAACAGAAATTCAAGGGTCATTTGTTTTAAACAAAGAATTGAGTCTTTTCCTCAGTTTTATATATTTTTGTTTTGTTTTGTATTTTTATAATGATCTGTTTTTTGGCAGTTGGAGTAAGTTGAAGTTACCTGCTCAACATGAGGACTAAGGAGTACCCACCAATATTTGTCGAGGATAATTTTAAGATTTTCTTTGCTCTGATGTGTGACTTTATGGAGGATTTGGATTAAATTTTTGGCAAAGGATAGAAGAGATACCATGTAGGCATCTAGGTATCTCCAAAGTCATCTGTGTATACAAAATATACAGCTTATTTCATATTAGCTTTTCAACATCAAATGGTTAGTTTTGAGGTCCCTCAAGAGTCACTAATGTGAGCAGAAAGCCTCTGATTCTAGTGATTATAAGAATTGAGGGGGCACCTGGATGGCTCAGTGAGTTAAGCCTCTGCCTTCTGCTCAGGTCATTCTCTCAGGGTCCTGGGATTGAGCCCTGCATCAGGCTCTGTGCTTAGCAGGGAGCCTGCTTCCCTCCCCATCTCTCTCTGCCTGCCTCTGTGCCTACTTGTGATCTCTTTCTCTCTCTGTCAAATAAATAAATAAAATCTTTTAAAAAAGCCAGCCTGGAGGCGCCTGGGTGGCTCAGTGGGTTAAAGCCTCTGCCTTTGGCTCGGGTCATGATCCCAGGGTCCTGGGATCGAGCCCCACATCGGGCTCTCTGCTCCGCAGGGAGCCTGCTTCCTTCTCTCTCTCTGCCTACTTGTGATCTCTGTCAAATAAATAAATAAAATCTTAAAAAAAAAAAAAACAGCCTGGGAGTGGAAAAGTCCAGCAGAAGTGGAGGAACTCGAGTTATTGAAGAGGGACAGATCAAAGAATTCAAGGAAGCTGAAAAGAAAGTCAAGGTGGCAAAAAGGAAGAAAGAGAAGGTATAATGTAAGGGAGAGGTCTTAACATGAGCCAGATTTGGAAAATCTTAAATTTTCCAAAAATATCACTAATGTTCCAAATTATCCTTTTTTAAATTTTGCAATTTTAAAAGACAGTGGACAGAATTAGTGTCATAGTGGCAGATCATGTAGTAAGTGCGGGAGAGAAGACTCCAAGCAAATTGAGAGTTACTCTGGGAAGAGAAAGTTTAAGTGGAGAAAAAGAGTAAGTGAGAAAAACTTTATTAGAAAGTCTCACACAGGGGGCACCTGGGTGACTCAGTTAGTTAAGCATTTGCCTTCAGCTCAGGTCATGATCCCAGAGTACTGGGATCAAGTCCAACAACTGGCTGCCTGCTCCGAGGGGAACCTGCCTCTCCTTCTGCCTCTGTCTTCCTCTCTTTGAATAAATAACATCTTAAAAGAAGAAGGAGAAGGAGGAGGGGGAGGAGAGAATAAGAGGAAAGTCTCACACATAATCTCTATCAGGGAACCAAAGTAGCTTCTCATTTTTGTTGAGAAGCTGAAGGACCCAATCCATGGACAATGAGTTAGGAAATCAAAAGACTTCATTAAAAAACAAGAATTTCTGGGTGAAGAGTCAGGAGCAAATTCTCACTTAGAAAGATCCAAGAAGAGTTCTGTTCAGGAAGATTCTTGTTCAAATAGAAAGGAACCAGGAAGCATGTGTCATTGTCAGGTATTTAAACAGACATTTTTGGATTGCAGTGCTCATCTTCAGCATGTTTCTATACTTTGATTAATTTCAACTTCACTTTGTTTACATTGGAGGTGACCCCTCTTTACAAAACTGCATATTATTAGCTCATACTTGGTTAATGTATATTCTAAGACTCTCATGTGCCCTTATTGAACTTTCTTGTCTTTATTGTCATAGATAGTTGTCTGTATTTCCCAATTGACTTTGAACTTCTGAGGAAAAGTATCCTAAATTCATGGTTCATGAATTTTGCTTATTCCCTGATAACTAATAGGAACTCCATAAATATTGCTTAAGTGAATAATACAAACCATGCACTATCATACTGAATATATTTGACCCTATTGATTTTGCACAGAATATTCATTCTCTACATCAAGTCCTACTGAAAACTCACACATCCTGAATAGTTTAGCACAAATGCCCTTTTCCCAGTTAAATGTAACCTTAGACATCCTTTTCTGCCAACACTCATCAAGGGTATTTGAGCTTTCCCACAGGTTGTACACACAGCATGCTTAATTTATATTGTTGCATATCCTTGTATTATGGTTTGACTATAAGGTTCTTGGAGACTGGAACTTAACTCTAATCATCTTCATATGCTGAGCACATAACAGATTGCTTTGTACATGGTTTTCCTACAATATTTTTATATTTATTTATTTATTTATTTTTTGCTAAATTGAAAGCCTCATTATTTTTCTTATGGGACTTAATATAACAGTTTTTAGGGAAATAGCTCCTTTTTTTAGACATTAAAAGAATTTAATGAAACCAGAAAAACAGACTGTATTTGTTTTGAGTAAGAGAAATATCTTTAGTCCTACTTGCAGATAATTGTAATGTGACTCTAGATCATATCATCAGCTGATAGAATAAAGAAATATACTATAGATTTCTTAATTTTAATTTAATTTTAATTTTAATTTTCAGTATGAATATAGATTATAGACCCCATGATTTTACTGTTATGGGTTCTCTTTTCTATTGAAAAGAGGGATTTCCCTTTATAAGCAATCATACTGTCTCTCAGATTAAACACTGTCTTAATTGTTAGTTGCAATACTTAGTTATACTACTATACATCAAAGTTCTTAAAGCTTATTACATTTTAGATAAACTAAACAGAAAGGTTTTAAACCCTGTAATAATGAAGAAACATTGAAGAGTTTTGCAGAAACATAACTACTATTTAAATATTTTCTTGGGTATTAAATTTTCCATTTACCTTTATAATAGTCCATCACCAGGGTATTCACATAGAAAATTGAATAAAAAGGAAATCATTCTTTGGCTCCTGGAAATCTTTCTTGTACATATTACAAAGAGCACCCCATTTAAAGGTGCAAGTACAAGCAGGCAGTAAGGTGAGGTGGCCTTTTACCTGACAGGATTTCAGTCCAAGCAGAAAACAAGAAGAAAATTTACCCTTAGAGAATAATTTCTGTGTCAACTTTACTACACCAATTCCCTAGAGATTAAGTTAAGAAATAAACTGAACACAAATACAACTCTGCAGAAAATTGCTTGGGTTAGCTCAATTCTCCACTGAAAGGTAGAACTATATTTCTTGTACTTCCATTTTTATGGGATGATGTATTTAAATGAGTTATGCTTTAATGGGGATATTTTAGAGATAAAGAAGAAAGTACAACTACTACTGGATAATTGCTTCCAAATCTAGGTTATTTTAAGGAAATGTTTAACTGTGAGAATAGCCACTCTTTCTTATATAATTTGTTGCTGGCATATTTCCATTGTTGAGTCAGCTAACAGAGAATAAATCAGTAACCCTATTACAGATATTTAGTAACAAAATATAAAACATCATATGAAGGAGGCATCTATTATTTAAAAAAAAATACCTTATTTTTATAAACCTGCAATCTTCTATGTTCCTGGATTTTTTTTATAAAAACTGTCAACATTAGAGATAGAAAGATAACAGCAGAGTAGGAGATCCCTAGGCTCTTTTTGTTCCACAAATACAAGTAGATAACTATCAAGTCATCCTAAATATCCTACAAATTGAACTGAAGAGGGACAGAATAAATTCCACAACTCAAAGAAGAGAACAAAGTAGGAATCAGAGAGAGAGTTGGCTTTGGGGAGAAACAAATACTGGCTGCTGTGGAAGGGAGGGAACCATGGTCATAGAGAAGGGCAAGAAAAGAAGCACACAGAGGAATGCACAAGAATGTTTTCCCATACCCATTGTCTTGGAAACTGAGAGAGGCTGAATTCCATGAGGTCTTCCAACCATCAGGGCTGAAAAGTCTGAGTTTTAAGCATCAGAGGGCTTGCCTGGGATAGAATTTGGAGGGCAATAGGCTCCTCCTGGTAAGAAGTTAGACAAACAACCCTGGCAGCAGATAGCTTGGAAATAGCAATCTGAAGAGTGCATAAGCTCACAGTAGAGATTATCTGCTCCTCTTGAAGAGTTCCTCTGAGCACATTCATGGAGACACCCCTTTGGGAAAAAAAGGAGCTGTCTGGTGCCATTTCCTTTCCCCACCACTCAGCACAAACAGAGAACCTCCTGCAGGAAGCAGACATAGTGGAAACTGGCTGCATAACCTGCTTATACTAAGACCCACCCCCTGCACTATGGTGGAACTGCCTTTCTGAGTCACACCTGCCTTACTCCCAGCATACCAGGCCCTTCCCTCAGAATACCAGCACAGGCCCCTGCCCATTCCATGTTTCCCAACCACAGGGTTTTGCAGGGCTTGGGTTCTTTTAGAGGTGGTGACAAGTCTCATTTCCCAAGAAGACCAGAGCACATAAAACTCACTACATTCATGACAGGGGCCAAACACTGTCCACAGCAGGCAAGGAGAGCCTCTGCAGACAATTTGTCCAGAGGATAGAATAGCCAGAACACAACAGTAGAGAATATAAAACACTCATTGGAGGAAGTCCCTGAACACCAGGCTCTGGACACTATAGGACCTCCTCTTCCTAAGGCCATTATTTTAAGGAGCAGGAGATATAACTGATTTTTCTAACACAGAGAAAGAAGAGACCAAGACAAAATGAGAAGATGGAGGAATATTCATAAATGAAAGAAAAAGATAAGGCCACACCAAAGATCTAAGCAAAATAAATATAAGTAACATGACTGATGATGAATTTAAAGTAGTGATCATAAGGATACTCACTGAGCTTGAGAAAAGAATAGAAGACATCAGTGAGACTCTTACCACAGAGATAAAAGAATTAAAAAGAATCAGAGATGAACAGTGTAATAAGTCTGATTAGAAACAGGCTTGATGCAATGAAGAACAGCCTGGAAGAGGGAGAGGAATGAGTTAATGATGTAGAAGAGAAAGTAATGGAAAGCAAGGAAGCTGAACAAAAGACAGAAAGAATATGGAACATAAGAAGAGATTTAGGGAATGTAGTGACTCCATCAAACATAACGTTCATATTATAGGAGTCCCAGAAGAAGAGAGAAAAGGGAACAGAAAATTTATTTGAAGAAATAATAACTGAGAACTTCCTTAATCTATGGGAAGAAACAGACAGCTAGATCCAGGAGGCACAGAGAACTCTCATCAAAATCAAGAAAAGCAAGCCCACATAAAGATGTATTTTAATTAAATTTACAAAATATGGTGATAAAGAAAAAAAATCTTAAAAGCAGAAGGCAAAATAAGTCATTAACTTACAAGTTAAAACCTATAAAGTTAGCAGGAAAATTTTCAACAGAAACCTAGCAAGTCGGAATGGAGTGCCATGCTATATTCAAAGTGTTGAATGGGATAAAACTGCAGCCAGGGATGCTGTTTCCATAAGGCTACCATTCAGAATATAAGGAGAGATAAAGAGTTTCTCAGACAAACACCATTACCACTAAACTAGCCCTGGAAGAAATATTGAAGGGGACTATTTGAATAGAAATGAGAGACCAAAAGTGACAGTATAAAGACAGGACATAAAAGCAGTTAAAAAAAAATCTGTAAAAAAATCAGTCAAGGAACGAACTAAAAATGATATGAAACATAATAGCATATACCTAAAATGTGGGGAGCAGAGGAGAAAATAATGGGTTCAAACTTAAATGATGATCAGTTTAAGATAGACTATTTGCAAGAGATTATATATAAACTAATGGTAGCTATGCATAAAAAAACCACTAATAAACTTGCAAAGTACAAAGAGAAAGAAGTGCAAACTTATCACTTAAAAAAATGAGCAAAGAGTCAAGTATCATATGGTCTCACTTATTTGTGGAGCATAACAAAGAACACGGTGGACATGGGGAGATGGAGAGGAGAGGGAGTTGAGGGAAACTGGAAGGGGAGATGAACCATGAGAGACTATGGACTCTGAAAAACAACCAGAGGGTTTTGAAGGGGCAGGGCGGGGGGGGGGGGAGGTTGAGGAACCAGGTGGTGGGTAATAGGGAGGGCACGTACTGCATGGAGCACTGGGTGTGGTGAAAAACAATGAACACTGTTACGCTGAAAATAAAGAAATAAAAAAAAAATGAGCAAAACATGAAAGACAAGAAAGAATCAGAGAAAATCTCCAGAAACATAACAAGTAATAAAGTGGCAATAAATACAAATCTATCAATAATTATTCTGAATAAATGGATTAAGTACTCCACGCAAAAGACATGGGGTGTCAGAATGGATGAAAATACAAGCCCCCTGGGTCACCTAGGTGGCTCAGTCCTTAATTATCTGCCTTCAGCTCAAGTCATGATCCTAGTGTCATGGATGGAGCCCCACATCAGGCTCCCTGCTCCGCAGAAGGCCTGCTTCTTCTTCTCCTGCTTCCCCTGCTTGTATTCCCTCTCTCACTCTCTCTCTCTCTGTGTCAAATAAATAAAACCTTAAAAAAAGAACCACTTATATTTTGCTTATAATAAAGTCATTTTATACATAAGACACCTGCAGATTAAAAGTAAAAGGATGGAGAAACATTTATATGCAAATAGGTGTCAAAGGAAAACCTGAGTACCTATAGTTATACAAGACAAAGTAGACTTTAAACAAAGACTGTAACAAGAGACAAAACACGAGTCTATATAATCATATAGGAGACAATCTTACAAAAAGATATAATAATTGTTACTATGCACCCAACATGAGAGAACCCAAATACATAAAACCATTAAAAAGAAACATAAAGGAACTAATTGATAACAATATTATAACAGTACGAGACTTAACCACCCAAATTACATCAATCGACAGATCATCTAATGAGAAAAATTAAAGGAAATAATGGTTTTGAATGACACACTGGACCAGATGGCTTAACAAATATATTCAGAACACTCCAACTTAAGATAACAGAATACACATTCTTTTCAAGTGCACATGGAACATTCTTCAGAACAGATCACACATTAGACCACACCAAAAACCTCTGAAATACAAGAAGATTGAAGTCATATCCCCCATCTTTTCTGGCCACAATGCTATGAAACTAGAAGTCAACCAGAAGAAAAATCTGGAAAGACCATAAATATATGGAGGTTAAATAACATGCTAGTAAACAATGAATGGATCAACCAGCAAATCAAAGAAGAACTTAAAAAAAAAGAAAAAAGGAACAGGGGCACCTGGGTGGCTCAGTGGGTTAAGCCTCTGCCTTTGACTCAGGTCATGATCTCAGGGTCCCAGGCTTGAGCTCCACATCGGGCCCCCTGCTTAACAGAGCGCCTGCTTCCCCTCTCTCTCTGCCTGCTGCTCTGCCTACTTGTGATCTCTTTCTCTCTCAAACAGATAAATAAAATCTTTAACAAGATGGGACAAATGAAAATGAAAGCACAATGATCCAAACCTTTGGGATACAGCAAAATGATCATAAGGGGGAATTTTATAGCAATACAAGCCTCCTCAAGAAGCAAGAAAAATCTCAAATAAATACACTAACCTTACACCTAAAGGAGCTAGAAAAAGAACAACACACAAAGCCTAAAGCCAGCAGAAGGAAGTAAAAAATAAAGATAAGAGTAGAAATAAATGATATAGAAACAAACAACCCAAAACCCACAACCAAACAACAACAACAACAAAATAGATTGAAGAAACTAGAAACTAGTCCTTTGGAAAAAAAAAAAATGATAAAATTGGTAAACCTCTAGAGAGATGTATCAGAAAAGTGAAAGGACCCAAATAATAAAATTATAAATGAAAAAAGGAGAAATAACATCAACTCCCACAGAAACACAAGGGATTATAAAAGAATAACGTGAAAAAACTATATGTCAGCAAATTGGACAACCTGGAATAAATAGATAAACTCCTAGAAACATATAAACTACCAAAACTGAAAGAGGAAGCAATGTAAAACTTGAATAGATCTACTTACAACCAGCAAAGAAGTTGAACCAGTAATCAAAAACTTCCAACAATTTAAAATCTGGTACCAGATGTCTTCATCCTCAATTTCTACTGACCACTTATCGAAGAATTGATACCTATTCCTCTCAAACTGTTCCAAAAAATAGAAAACAAAGGAAAGCTTCCAAATGCATTCTATGAGGCCAGCATCACCCTGATACCAAAACCAGATAATGACATCACAAAAAACAAAAACAAAAACAAACTACCAAAGATACCAACAGCTGTGTGCATCCATGGGTCCCTGTGCGTTTCCCATCTGAGATGTTTTCTCTCCCTCTGGACGCTCTTGCTAACATCCAGTTGTAAAGGAACTCCTTGCTTCATAACTGAGTTGAAAGGAGGCACCTGGAAAAATCGGGCATGGTAAGAACGAGCATCAAGGTGTTTCAGGTCACATGATCTGGTATGACATTCCCTACATTCAGACTTTTGTGTCGCTCCATCGTCAAGATGCCTCAAGGGAAGGGACCCAGTGGATGGCCCAGAGCGAGAAAGACAGACAAAAATGGAGCACACCTGGGGCGCCTGGATGGCTCGGTGGATTAAGCCGCTGCCTTCGGCTCAGGTCGTGATCTCAGGGTCCTGGGATCGAGTCCCGCATCGGGCTCTCTGCTCCGCAGGGAGCCTGCTTCCTCCTCTCTCTCTGCTGGCCTCTCTGCCTACTTGTGAGCTCTCTGTCAGATAAATAAATAAAATCTTTAAAAAAAAAAAAAAAAAAAAAAACTACCAGTCAATATCTCTGATGAACATAGGTGCAAAAATCATCAACAAAATACTAGCAAACCAAGTCCAACAATGGATTAAAAAAATCAGTTGCCATGATTAAGTGAAATGTATTCTTTGGGTAAAAGTGTGGTTCAATATTCACAAGTCAATTAACATGACACACAATATTAATAAAAGAAAGGATAAGAACCATATGATTATTTCAGTAGATACAGGAACAAAAAAGTTGACAAAGTATAATATCCAGTGGTGATAAACAAACAAACAAACAAAAAAAGCAAACAACAACAACAACAACAACAAAGTAGGTTTAGAGGGAACATACATCAACATAATAAAGACCACATATAAAAAACCCTCCGCTAATATCATCTTAAATGGGGTAAAACAGAGCTTTTCATCTATAATCAGGAACAAGATAAGGATGTCTACTCTGACCACTTTTATTTAACATAGTACTAGAAATCCTAGACACAGCAATCAAAAAACAAACAGGAATAAAAGGCATCCAAATTGGGAAGGAAGAAGTAAAACTTCCACTATTTGGAGATGATAGGATACTCTGTATAGAAAATCCAAACGATTCCACAAAAACAAACAAACAAACAAACAAAAAAAAGACAAAACAAACAAACAAACTAAAAACAAAAACAAAGAAAAAAACTGCCAGAACTGATAAATTCAGCAAAGTCGTAGGATACAAAATCAATGTACAGAAATCCATTGCATTTCTGTCTCCCAGTAATGAGGCAACAAAAAGAGAATTTAAGGAATCAATCCCATTTACAATTGCACAAAAAAAAGATAAAATACCTAGAAATAAACCTAACCAAAGAGGTGAAAGATGTACTGTGAAAACTATAAAACACTGATGAAAGAAAGTGAAAATGACACTAAGAAAGACAGTCCATATTCATGGATTGGAAGAATAAATATGGTTAAAATGCCTATGCTACCTAGAGAAATCTATACATTCAATGCAATTTCTATCAAACAACATCAACTTCTTTCACAGAGCTGGAACAATTAATCCTAAAATTTGTATGGAACCAGAAAAGATCCCAAATTGCAAAAGGAATGTTGAAAAAGAAAACCAAAGCTGGTGGCATCACAATTCTGGACTTCAAGATATATTTCAAAACTGTAAATGTCAAGACAGTATGGTACTGGCACAAAAACAGACACACAGATCAATAGAACAGAATAGAGAATCCAGAAATGGACCCTCAACTTTATGGTCAACTAATCTTCAACAAGACAGGAAAGGAAAAAGCACAGTCTCTTCAACAAATGGTGCTGGGAAACTTAAACAGCCAAAGAATGAAACTGGACCATTTTCTTATGCCATACACAAAAATAGACTCAAAATGTATGGAAGACCTAAATGTGAGACAGGAATCCATCAAAATCCTAGAGGAGAGCACAGTCAGCAACTTCTTCAACTTCAGCTGCAGCAACTTCTTTTTGGACATGTTTCTAAAGGCGAAGGAAGCAAAGGCAAAATTGAACTATTTGGACAGCATCAAGATAAAAAGCGTTTGCACAGCAAAGAAACATTAAAAAAAAAGGAAGAGAGAGAGATAACTGCAGAATGGGAGAAGATATTTGCAAATGTCTTATCAGATAAAGGACTAGTATCTAAAATCTATAAAGAACTTATCAAACTCAACACCCAAAGAATAATCCAATCAAGAAATGGACAGAAGACTTGAACAGACATTTCTCCAAAGAAGACATACAAATGGCAAACAGACACATGAAAAAATGTTCAGCATCACTGGCCACCAGGGAAATACAAATCAAAACCACAACACAATACCACCTCATACCAGTCAGAATTCCTAAAATTAACAAGACAGGAAACAACAGGTGCTGGTGAGGATGTGGAGAAACGGGAACCCTTTTACACTGTTGGTGGGAATGTAAGCTTGTACAGACACTCTGCAAAACAGTACAGAGGTTCCTCAAGACGTTAAAAATAGAGCTACCCTATGACCTAGCAATTGTACTACTAGGTATTTGCCCCAAATACACAGATGAAGTGAAAAGAAGGGGCACATACACCCCACTGTTCATAGCAGTAATGTCCACAACAGCCAAACTGTGGA
The DNA here is from genome assembly GCF_922984935.1 of Meles meles. Taxonomy (NCBI): domain Eukaryota; kingdom Metazoa; phylum Chordata; class Mammalia; order Carnivora; family Mustelidae; genus Meles; species Meles meles. Next base: position 127,149,467 of record NC_060069.1, on the reverse strand, counting down.
AGGAGCCCTTCAACAAATGAATGGATAAAGAAGATATGGAAATATATACAATGGAATATTACTCAACCATCAGGAAGGATGAATACTCACAATTTGCATTGACATGGATGGACCTGGAGGGGACTATGCTAAGTGAAATAACTCAAGCAGAGAACGACAATTATCCTATGGTTTCACTCATATGTGGAACATAAGGAATAGCGTGGAAGACCACAGGGGAAGAGAGGGACAACTGAATGGGAAGAAATTAGAGAGGTAGGCAAACTATGAGAGACTCTCGACTCTGGGAAACAAACTGAGGGTCACAGAAGGAAGGGAAGGATGGGGTAACTGGGTGATGGGTGTTAAGAATGGCACGTGTTGTGATGAGCACTGGGTAATATATGTAACTAATGAATTATTGAACACTACATCAGAAACTTATGATGTACTATATGCTGGCTAACTGAACATAATAAAAATAGAAAATGCAAAAAATAAAGGTACAAAACAAAATAGAAAAAAGTAAAACACAGTGTATCAAAGAAATACACAAAGAAAAAAGCAAGGAAAGGGGAGAGGGGGAAGTAAGCAGGAAAGAATACAGGGAGGGTGGCAGGAGGGAAGACGGAAGGAAAAGAAGGAAGGAAGGTAGAACAGAAGGAAAACAAAACATGATATTGCCCCTCTTAATCCATTTTGCACACAACAAAATATTCATCCCTTAAATGGGACTTCAGCCATCCTGATCACTACCTCAAATACTGACAAAGTTTCTTAAATTCAAGGCTTTATAGTCTATAATCAATTCAATAATCAAGACTCTTTCTTACTTTATTTGTTTTACTCTTTCTTGCCAATTCTAGTAATTTATTCTATAAGTATTTTTTGCATGAATGTATATGTAATAAGCTATCTGAATTTCCATCAAATGAGATTGATTTAAATAAAGTACAATGCATCTGTAAAATGAACCACAGTTAAATGAGTTAGAGATATACATGCTGATTTAAAAAAAAAAATGGAGCAGAACAGTGGGGTTCTTTTTGGTATAAAGAAATTGAAAATTCATACTATATAAAAAGATATGAACATTGAATATTTTAGGAAAGGTACACAAAGACTATAAAAAGTTTGCTCCAAAAAAAACAAAAAAAATAAAAAAAAAGTTTACTCATGGCACTGTGACTATAAATTAGATGAAATTGTATGTGCTTTATGATACATTTAAAAAATTATTGAGTATAGATCTTACCTTTAAATTTTTAATTTTAAGCAAAAATTTATCTTTGTTAGATATTAGTGCAAATAAGAAATAATTCTGCACAATTGCAATTCAATAATTTCCTTCCAAATATTTTAAAATTCAACATATACATATGGATTACATTATTATTTGAGGATTTTTATTTTCTAATTATAGAATAATATAAACTATATTGAGGAAAAACTAAAAATTTATTAAAATATATTTGATTTTAGCAATATATAATGCATGTTTGTATACCTATTTGTAGCTTGCTTTTTGTTTTTATATACTAATGTATTTTATATGATATTTTCTAAAATATCACTTCAATGATTATATATCCATCATATAAATATCATAATTGATTTATCATTTTATGAGTATTATGTACATCTCTGAGTACCCCATAAGGCAGAATTAAAAAGTAAAATGTTGGGACACCTGGGTGGCTCAGTGGGTTGAGCTACTGCCTTCGGCTGAGGTCGTGATCTCAGGGTCCTGGGATCGAGTCCCGCATTCGGCTCTCTGCTCAGCAGGGAGCCTGTTTCCCTCTCTCTCTCTCTGCCTGCCTCTCTGCCTACTTGTGATCTCTCTCTGTCAAATAAATAAATAAAATCTTTTAAAAAAAAGTAAAATGTTACATATCTTTAAAAGCTCTTTTTCTATCATTTTACCAATTAAAACTCCCACCAGAGTGTGTGAAAATTCCCTTTTTCTAAGCATTCTGAAAATTCTTTTACTCTTAACTATCTTTGATGAATTGATAGAGAAAATTAGTTTGTAAAAATCATTCTCAGAATTAGAAATTAATCATGTGTTTCAGTACAGTTTCTCATTCTCATTAACATAAACCACATATATAATTCCATGTTATTTCATTAGGCTTATGTAATATTCTAAATAGTTTTTAACATTTTATTCAAGTTTATATTCAAACTTACAAGATTTATCTGCCCTTATTTCTATGTTTATCTAGTGTTATAATATGCCAGTCTTGCTTTCCTAATTCTGAATGACCTCTTTTTGGCTAAAGTAGCATGTTTAAGATGAATATGTAGGTAATAAAGTTTTGTTTGTTTTTTGTTTCTGTTTCATTTTTTGTCAGATATCTTTAAAAGGATCTTCCTTTTTACCTTCACAAATAAGTTGAGAACATGGCAGTGAGGAAAATTCTTGAATCACAATATTAATGGAATGTTAACTGGTAAGAACAAACAGGGAAATCTAAAAAGTGCAATACTTTTTTTTACAACTATTCCTTTATTTTATACCTGAGGATACATTGAACTTCTGGTCAATCAAATAAACAAAACAACCAGACACAAGGACAGACCATCAAATGTGGAGTGTTCAGAAAGGACAGATGGCACATCTGCTCTGAGCCACTTGCTCTAACATTTCACTGACTTCTCAGAGATTTCTCCAGATTAAAAAGGCTGTTGCATGTTAGGAAGTTTATTTGTATTATTATTTTTTTTTCTAAGTTTCAACTAATATAATCTCAAGTTTTCTCTCTAAGAAAGAGGAACAAAGGGATAGAATCTTATAGAATTTGAAGATCAAAACTTGCTGATAGCTTTTATTTCCAGTATACAAAACCATTTCTCAGTCTCATTATTTTCTCATTTTGCCTATATTTAATCCCCATAATTACCTTCAACTCCAAATTCTTCATTAGACTACTCCCTTTCAAACCACTTTATTGTTGAGCTAAATGCTTAGGAGTACACACTATCTGCAGAGCACTCACTATACAATAAGCAGTAAGAGACACATTTTTAACACATGGCCTGTGGAACTTAGAAGTAGATATTGAGAAAGATAATTGTAAACATAAAAAAAATTATAAGAGGGTATGGATAGCTTAGTCCATTAAGCATGAACTCTTGATTTCCTCTCAGATCATGATCTCATGATCCTGGGATCAAGCCCTCCTTCTGGTTCCCTCTCCCTCTGCCTCTCTGCCTGCTCTCTCTCTCTCTCATTCTCTCTTAAATAAATAAATAAATCTTTAAAAAATTTTGAGAATGACTTTTGTTTTATTACACTAAGCGTAGATATGTATTTATTTTCTGAATTCAAATCCTTAATGATCTAACCTCTAATAATTATGGTAATGTAAAAATATGTCAGGAAGAAAAGTGTGTGTGTGTGTGTGTGTGTGTGTGTGTGTGTAGTATTTCTTTGAGAGAAAGAGAGAGCTAGCGTGCATGGGGGGAGGGACAGAGGACAAGGGGGAGAGAGTCCTAAGCAGACTCCACATGGAGCACTGAGCCCCAGGCCTGCTCAGCCTCACAACCTTGAGATCCCAACCTGAGCAGAAACCAAGAGACCATAATTCAATCAAGTTTGACATGCAGGTGCCCCAGGAAAGTATATTTTATGGGGCTTACAAATTTAGATGGAGTTTCTGAAGACTACCATTAAGGAGAGAATTATCAAGAGAAGAGTTTGACACTAAAAGTACAATGTGTAAATAATACTTACATAATAATGAGCATTTTAGTTTGTAAGGTTTATAAGCGTCATGCACCTTAGAGAATAATGGTTGTGAGACATAAAAGGTATATTAAATATATTCTGAAAAATGTTGCAATATATTTCATTCAATATGATGAGTGATAAATACTATTTAATTGTATCTTCTTTCAATTGAATGTGTCTATGTTATGGAATAAAGCCCCCTCTTCGTTAATGAGAGTGTCACTTTACTTAAAATATGTCCTAGTTAAATTCAGCTACATGTAAAATCTATGTCAAAAAAACATAGAGCTTTTTGACATGTGTTCCTAACATGATAAATCTTTAACAGCAATTTTTAGTCTCTTTTTAAATTGCTGCAGTGGTGATACACTTTCAACCACAATATCTTCTGTTTGCTTGTATAGATCACCTTCTTAAAAACAGCCACCAATTCCTTCCTAATCAATTTCTGAGATTTTTCATATTTTCACTCTGTTTCACCTACTTCAAGTTATCATAAAGTTCTCATTTCTAATTTTTAGTGTAATAACTTGCTGAGCACTTTTACAACACTGAAAGTACTTTCACTCTTTCCAGACATCATTCACCACAATGTAAATGAGTGGCACATGACCTTGAGTGAGGACACAGATGGGCAAGTAACTTTCAAACTGAGGAAAGTACAGTACAGCAATGTGGCACAGTCATTTATTGGTTGAATGTATGAAGCAGTACTTATGTAACCATACTATTGGGTGCTATAATAAATATATTTGGGTATGAACTATGTGTGTGTGTGAGTATATGTATATGTATATGATGAATCAACATTTACAGGTTATTGCATTTCTTTTTTTTAAATTATTTATTTGTCAGAGAGAGAGAGCACAGCACAGAGTGGCAGACAGAGGCAGAGGGAGAAGCAGGCTCCCTGCTGAGAAAGAAGCCCCATGTGGGACTTGATCCCAGGACACTGGGATCATGACCTGAGCTGAAGGCAGCTGCTTAACCAACTGAGCCACCCAGGCATCCCTGCATTTCATTTTTTAATATAATGTATACTAGGGACATGCTTGAATCAATATTTATTAAATTTCTGGATTGCTTTTGTACATTTCATTTTTATATATTTTACTAAATTCTTATAAAATTTTACACTGTGTTTCTCTGTTAACTAGTTACCCAACTGATTTATTTTCAAACTATATTTACAATCTGTGAAATTTTTAGTGTAATATGTATCTCTTAAATGGTATTTCATAAGGTTATTGGAAAATCACCTTTTCTTTCAATGTGAAAAAAATATTAGTTTATTAGAATATTTTAAGAACTTTTAAAAATTTTAACAAGTTAAATATTATGTAAATTAGTAGTGGAATCGCAAAGTCAAAATTTTTAACTTTATTAGAATATTTCATGATTTTTCAATGTTACATTATTTGTCTCTTTGCCAATTACATATATGTCATAAAACAAAACAGTGATGAAAATCCAAGATATGCTTTTCTCATTATTTTATCCATATTTCAGTTATGAGGAAGTCTATAAAAGTAAAATGGAAAAGGGCAGAAATATGTTGAATGAATGAAAATTGCAGTAAAAGTCTATAATAAGCTGAATGTGAATTTAGGGTAAATGGTGATTAGCTCCTATTTCTTTCCATCTTCCATTCTCAAACAGGAAGGACTAAAGTCCTTACCTACCTTACAGAGACTGTTATTAGGAAATGACTATTTCTTGATCATTTGGTCTCAAACTATATTGTATAGTTGCCTATGGTAAAAGCTTCATTATCATTATTTTGAGTTTTCTTGTGATAGTATAAGTAGTACAGATAGCATAGACCAAATAAAAAAGTATTAATTTTCATCAATCTCACATAAAGTTGACCCCTTATTTTAGATTATTGGATTTTTGAATCCTAAGTATAGAATAATGGCAAAATCTGTTATATATCAAGTATGGTAGTATATATGTTGTTTTGACTGAAACTGAAACTGAAATGCTTCTTCTTAAAACAACAAAACAAAACAAAACAAAACAAAAACCTTCAATGTCTTTTAAATAGAAATTCAAGTGAATAGAGAACTGTATCAATTAAAAAATATTCATTTTCATATCAAATTTAGGTAATGTCAAGGTATTTGAACTGAGGGAAGGTTTGGGATGAAAACTGAGCTAATATATTGCTTGAGGAAAAAAAACAAAACAAAACAAAAAAACCACAATGGTTAGATATCTTCTATTTACTGCATCTTCTTATGCTGCATCTTCCTCTTTTTCCAACTTGCTACCTGGCTTGGGAGGCCACCTGGACAGTGTCAAAGGACTTCTTGCTCTCTGGATTGAATTTGGGTTTGCCTCAATGGGACCTACAGAAGATCAGAAGGTGGGTGTAGAAGAAGGCAAAGGTATTATTCCTGAAGTCGCTACCAAATATGCTGCACCTGGTTCCTTGTGTCTGTCTCTAGAGAGTTACCAATCCTGTTAAGCAGCACTCTCCATTCAGGAGCCTTCTCTGGTTCTGGCAGTAACATGGTTGCCTGTTCAAGAGCAGGGTGATCAACTTACCTCCTACTGTATTGCACTCTCTCTTCTGGTTTCCCTAAACTTCTTTTTTTTTTTTTTTTCCATTTTATTTATTTTTTCAGCGTAACAGTATTCATTGTTTTTGCACAACACCCAGTGCTCCATGCAAAACGTGCCCTCCCTATTACCCACCACCTGTTCCCCCAACCTCCCACCCCTGACCCTTCAAAACCCTCAGGTTGTTTTTCAGAGTCCGCAGCCATCAAAAGAAATGAAATCTTGCCATTTGGTTTCCCTAGACTTCTTTATTACATTGTTGACAGTTTGAATATATATGATTTCCTGTTTGAAAGCTGACAAACAGGCACCATTATTCAAGGATGCCTACTCTTTCCTCTTTGCTATTCTTTACTGGAAAATGTGACTGTTAACTTGAAAACAAAAGTCTCTTGAACTATTTCATCATAATTAAAAAACAAGTAGCAACATTCATGTGAGTTTTTATTTATTAATCTGTGGCTGCCTGAATAGAACAGTCTCCTGGTTATTAGACAATGAGAGTCAAACACCAGCAATTCATAGCAGGAAACATCCAAGATTATTTGAACATTAAAATTGGGAAAAATATAAAGGAGCTTATGAATTATAATTTGACAAGCACTAACATTTTTATGTCCCAAACAACAAGAAAAGTTAAAAATACATCATTTTTTCCTTAAGTAATTAGATTAAAAATATTCGACCATAATAGGCATTTTTGATAAGGAGACCTATTTAGTACAAAGTAAATTTTATAACACTTCTATGCTTTGATGAGGTAAGAAATGAACTAGAGGAAACTTGAAATTTTTATGATTAGTCATAAAAGTGTTAAATTGAGCTAAAAAGAAAGTTAAAATGATTACAGTTTGTGAAATGTAACATTATTTAAAACTAAACTGAGATAATCAATATGATTTCATGGATATAATTCATAATATTTGTTAAAGGGTATACCTTTTAACTACAAATTATCAAATGAAACCAGAAAGATCCTAGGAATTAATTGAGGCATGCTTCCCAACCTTATATCTATATCTGTATCTCTACATCTATAGCTTAAAAAAGTTCTTAGAACAATCTTTTTAAGAAGAAAGATTTAGAAGTTACATTAAATATAAAAAAATACTTAGGAACTTTAAAAGTTTCTGAAATAGATTTTCTAAATGCAAGAATTAGAGAGAAGTCCCTCCCACTTTTTTCCAGTTGTTTCTTAAAATTTAATTTCTCAAAAAATTAATTTCTCATTTAATAATTTAAATAAAATGAAATGCATGGATCTTAAATGTTTATTTTGATGCCTTTTGATAAATGTATGTAATCACAGAAGTCATGCTGAAGTCTAGATTAGAACATCTCCATCACATCAGAGAATTCTCTTGTGCCCCTTTTGAAGTCAAGTTTCACACAAGAGGCATACACAGTTGTGATTTTGAAAAGTATATATTAGTTTTTGTTTCTCCATCGAATTTTTGAAAAAATAATCACATAACATGTGTTCTTTTGTATCAAACTCAAAATAACAGCTGAAAAGTCCATCCATTCTGTTGCATCAGTGACTTGTACTTTTTTTTGGGTTGCCAAGAAGTACTGGATCCATTGTGTGGATATACATTTCTTATATCCTCTGTCATGTGGAGGGACATTTGGTTTGCTTCTAGTTTTTGATTCTTATGAATAATGCTACCTATAACACTTTTATAGAAGATATTTTATGAACACATACTTTCATTTCTCCTGTGTGAACCTGAGTAGAATGGCTGTGTCCTAAAGTAGTCATTAGAAGAAACTGCTAGTCTGTTTTTCTTTTGTTTTTTTTTTTTAAGATTTTTTTATTTATTTATTTAATTGACAGAGAGATCACAAGTAGCAGAGAGGCAGGCAGAGAGAGAGGAGGAGGCAGGCTCCCTGCGGAGCAGAGAGCCCGATGCGGGGCTCGATCCCAGGACCCTGAGATCATGACCTGAGCTGAAGGCAGCGGCTTAATCCACTGAGCCACCCAGGCGCCCCGCTAGTCTGTTTTTCAAAGAAGAGGTTTTATTTTCTCAGTCCTATCAGTAAGATATGAGAATTGCAGTTGTGCCACATCCATAACAATATTATATCCTGACAATTATTTTGATTTTAGCCATTGGATTAATATTTGCTGTAATAAACATAAGACTTTGATATATAGAATACAAAACTATTGAAAAATTAACAATATGAATTATTATTAGAAAAATTGAAGGAGGACACGAAGTGAAAAATAACAATGTACAAAAAATAACAATGTACAATTATTCAATAAGCATATGGAGAAAATCTAACCTCATATTTCACCTATCAAACAGCAGCTAATTAATATGATTCCACTTTAAAATGTGTCAGATTAGACATTATTAAAAATAAAAACACATAATGTTTTTAGGGTAAAGGGGAGACATAACTTTTTTGAATTCAGATATAGATTTTTATATATTTCTTGGAGAATTAGCAGTTTTATAAAAAGTTATTAATATGTCCTATGTACTTTTTATCTATTATTTCATCTTTTACATATATATAAAAAGGAAATAATGAATGATAGAGATGGAGAAAGAGATTTTAGCAAGGATGTTTGTTGGAAATGTGTAACATCAACATACTAAAATCATTTAAGAAATCTAATAGTAGGTTTTTATATTAAAATCTATAAAATATTCTTGAATACTATATAGCCATTAAAACACCTTTAACAAGAATATTGTATAAGCCACTCATATTTAAGCTTAAAAATAGGATATATAATTTGATTGCTAGTCATAGTCATATATAATCACATATTAAAATATGCATGATTATATACCTGCAAGAAACACTTGAAAATTATTTGTGCTACAACCGGGAGATGCCATGATTTCTGGTCTGTTTTCTTTCTTTCTTTCCCCCCAAATTTTTATAACAAATGTGTATTATTTTAATTATTTTAAAATGACTGTTTTCTTTATGTTCATATATATTGTTTTATATATAACCTCTATTGTCTGCCTTCTATCTGCATTATCTCTATTTCATAAAGTGATGTTATTCTCCTGTCCTACTATTTCCCACACCAATGTTACTTATTTGCTGGGCACTATGGAGAAGATTTTAAATAATGAAACTGTAACCCTTGTTTTACTTTCACTCACTACTCCTTCAAAACATCCTCCTTCCCCACATTCACACACACCAGAAAAATTTAGTATGAGGTATCCATTTGTCCCACATTTATAACTATAGCATCTATAGTTATATATATATAGCGTTTATAGCATTATAACTATAGCATCTATACCACTGAAGTGGGCATAAAGAATCCTGTAAACAAAGTTTGTAATCAGGAATAATCCAAAATTACTTTTGTAAGAGTAAAACTGTGACCTGGTCGCTGCACATGGTGAGCTCCTCCTGAAATTGTTTGCCCTGCACAGAGATTCAGATTTGATTTATTTTCACTATTGAAACATTTTACATAACACAGATTTCCAACTTTATTCAAAATATCAAAAAAGATTTGACAACACTGTGTGTGTGGCTCTGAAAAGCCTGAAAAAGAATACAAAATGTACCGTCAGTGGACAGTTTTTTTTCTAATGTCCTTTACAGATTTTAATTATTTCGTTTTTATTGAATGAAAATTCACATAACTTAAAACTAAGTATTTGAAAGTGTACAATCATTCATGTTTAATATGTTCACAATGTTGTACAACCACCAACTCTATCATGTTTTAAACATTTTCATGACCCCAAAACAAAATCCCATATTTATTGAGGAGCCACTTTATATTTCCAATTGACCCCACTCACTGACAACAATCAATTTGCTCTCTGCTACTTTGGATTCACCTATTTGGATATTTCATATAAACAGAATCATATGATATGTAATTTTTTCTGTCTGACTTCTTTTAGTTAACATATTTTTTGTTCATTCTTCTTCATTTGCTTTTATGATTGAATAATATTCCATTGTGTGTGTATACTGTTTTTGTGTATCCATTTATATGTTTGTGGACATTTCTTTTTTCTCCCCTACCTATTGTACTTATGTACTATTGTGCATAGTGCTGCTATGAATATTTATGTATAGGATTTGTTTGAGCACCTGTTTTTTAATTCTTTTGGTTATATACTTAGGAGAAGGATTGCTGAGTCATAATTTATGTAAGCATTCTTCATTGATCCACCAGCATCTATTTTTTGTTTGTTTTTTCCAGCTGAATTTCAATTTTTATTAGATAGTCAATATTTGCCTATTCAACTTATGGGAACTCAAGAGGAACTGACCATTTATCCAGGTCCAAGAGTGAGCTCTCATTAGCTTTGGCCAATTATGATAATTAGATTTCTCTTGCAGGTAATTGGTTCAGAAAAATTAATTTAAACCCACCAACAAATGATATTCCCCTAAGAATTATTTTAGCCAGTAAATAGACAGATGACCTAAAGTGAACCAAGTCATATAAAAGAAGAACTTCTATTCAAGCCTTGTAGGAAAGGCTCTCTCTCATCTTCTGGACATGAAAAGGAGGTAGGTATTGTCGTGAAGGAGCCAAAGTGCCAGAGATGATAGGGGTATCAGAAATGATAGGGATAAACTGGGAGAACTTGAACAGAGTCTCAATAACACTACATCTGATGCTGTACCTCTCACTGGACTTCCAGTCATGACAAGCAAATTGCACAAGGTAAATTGTTTAGTTGGATTATTATTAAGAGCAGGGTGAAGCATGTATTTAACAACCCCTATTTAATTGGAGCATGTACTCTTTCACCTGGAAGAGATTCATCTGCATTTGTTTCCCTGGGCTTATTTATATTTACCCATTTATATTCCCAGTGTGACTCTTTTTTTTTTTTTTAAGATTTTATTTTATTTGACAGAGAGAGAGAGAGAGAGAGCGCACAATCAGGGGGAGGAGCAAGCAGAGGGAGAGCGAGTAACAGGCTCCCTACTAAGTAAGGAGCCAGATGCAGGGCTTGATCCCAGAACCCTAGGATCATAACCTGAGCTGAAGGCAGATGCTTAACCCATTGAGCCACCCAGGTGTCCCCCCCGAGTGACTCTTAAAGGCATTTGAATTAGCAAACCCTGATCTAAAGAATTGCAATGATTATCTTTCAACTAATCCTGCCCAAATGATGTTGTATGTGTGTGACAAGGGAGGTAATGATTTTGATTACATATCCTCTACAATATACTTATACAGAGAGAGTATATAAATATATAAATAAATTAGCCAGTGTGTGTGTGTGTACATATCTATCTATCTACCTAAACACATGCATACACAGAAAGAAGACATTTGATGTTATATCTTAAAGAAATAAAGGAAAATATTTGTAATAGCTGTGTAACTTAATGTGTGTATATCACTGATAAAAAATAGGGAGGGCACGCACTGCATGGAGCACTGGGTGTGGTACAAAAACAATGAACACTGTTAGGCTGAAAATAAACAAATAAAAAAAAAAAGTATTCTTCTCCCCATACACCTTACAGTAGCATGAGTTTCTTCAAAAATAATTTTGAAAACTGAAATATAAGCAAAATTATTTCAGGTAAAGCATTTATTTGATCCATAATAACATTTTAAATTATATTACAACATAATAAAATTCCACTATGAATTACATATAGGAAGTTAATGTTCATTAACTTCCTATACATTCTTATGCATTCCTATACATCCTATATCTATACAGATAACATTTTTAAGAAGTTTCTTCTGGATAACAAAAGATTGACTTTTATTGTGTTACTGACAAGTCTTTTGATTAAATATCATCAGGGAATTGAGGAGTTATCAATAAAATGTACTTACAGTTCTTGAAATAGCACAAAGGAAATGTTTATATTGTTACTTTCTTTATAACGAGAAAGGTAAATACATTTATTTCATTCAAAAGTTCAATCAAGGCATTAATGAAAAGTTAAAAAGAATAGAGACTAGAATACATTTACTTTTTTTAACCTACTTAGAAAAATTTTATGGTTATCTAAAGATTTTTCCTTATCTCCTTTAGTATTAAAGTGTAATACTATATTAATAAAACACAGGTATATAACATGTTGACATTTGTGTGAGCACATTAGAGCATAAGGAACTGTTTCAAATCTTCTTGCCTTCACAAATTTTTTCTAATGAAAAAAATCCCTGAAAATTGCTATATACATATGTATATTTTATTTTTTTCATGCTTACTAATAGAATGATATAGCATGATGACACAAAAAGTATTAAATGGCACAGAAAGTAAATTACCTTCCCAGTTGAAATCACCTTTCTCCAGAAAAGTGAAAAGTTACTTATGAGTAAGTGTATTTTTTTTTATTATGTACAGCCAAAGGAGTTCTATTGTAGATACTTCATGATGTAGGCACAATATTAATCCAGAAAATATCAATGGAATTTCTTTTTTCTGGAATATGGTATGACCTCAATATTTTAAGGAATTTCTTTCACATATTATATGAAGACAATGTGAAGATTTTATGGAGGGAAATTAAATGGGAGTTTTTGAACTTTTTTTAAGACTTTTTTTTTAACTAACTTCTACATCTATCACAATCCCAAGATCAAGAGTCGCTTGCTTTACTAACTGAACCAGCCAGGCACCCAGGAGTTTTTTAATTCTTATCTAAATATTTTGCAGTGGGGTCAGTAGGAATATAGCATGAAAAGCTATTATGCTTAGCATATCCAAACATATTTTTTCAATTATAGATTTGTTTTCTCTAAGTATCAATAGATATTGCTACACTATCCTAATTTTAGAAATTTGTTTTTATTTTTTTATTTTTTATTTTATTTTTTATTTTTTTAAAGATTTATTTATTTATTTATTTGACAGAGAGAAATCACAAGAGAGGCAGGCAGAGAGAGAGAGGAGAAAGCAGGCTCTCCGCTGAGCAGAGAGCCCGATGTGGGACTCGATCCCAGGACCCTGAGATCATGACCTGAGCTGAAGGCAGTGGCTTAACCCACTGAGCCACCCAGGCGCCCAGAAATTTGTGTTTTTAAATACATATTTGAATATGACCACAAATAATTTCTTTGAAAATAAAATTAAAATTAGTGTAGCTATTATTTTAACAGAAAATTTACTTACCACAAGTATGCAATATTATTACTAATTCTACCATTTTCAGATTTTGAAAATATTTATTAAAATAAATTGTTATTTGAGGAAGCTAATATTTTTACAGATGAAGGAAATCCATGAAATGTAAGTAGACAACAATACTTTATAGGGTAAAAAAAATTTAACATTACTCATTAATTAAAATAGTCTGTTAAATCATTCAACAGACAGCTTTCTAAGAACTAATTGACTAATTTAGTCAATTTATCTGTGACTGAGGACCATTCAAAATATTGAAATAATGAAATTAGAAATTATATGCAGTTCTTAAAGCAGAACTCAATATACTTAAATATATACATCTGTCTACCCACCCACATATCTCTCTGTCTAACTAGCTCTCTATGTATGCTTTTATATGTTGGTAAGAAAATGTTAATTGTGGTAGCCTTTGGAAACTGGAGTTATATTAAATAGATTAAGGGGTATTGTTTTGTGTTGGTATTGTGTTGTACATTTTCTTGTATTGTTTGAATATTTATGATTTATATACAAAAATATACAATTTATATGCAAAATATGCAATTTATATACAAAAAATATACAATTCTACAATTTCTATAATTTATATACAATTTCTATAATTTATATACAATTTCTACAAAAAAGATCAAATAAACTGACTTAATAATATATTATACAATCAATCATTTAAAAATGAAGTTATTAATTCAAACAGTTGAAGTAGATAAGCCATGACTGATGTAATTGTTCAGACTCTTAGAAAGAAATATAGACTAGGAATAAAGATATAAATTGACAATCCAAACTCATCACCATATTGATGTTTCGTATAAAGAGACCTAGAAACTCTCTTTAAAATCTCCATAATTGGAAAATAATTACATACCTATTTAACTGACAAATATGTGTTAAATAGCAAACAAGTAAAAAATATATCCCAAAACTAACTTTCTTATAAAGGACTAATAACGCCATTATTGCTATTTTTTAATTGAAATCATACTTCTTTTATTACCACTAAGTCAATGCCTAAAATGGACCAACTTAGCCTGGATGATAAAAAGGACATTATACAATTCCATATATTAAGTACTTAAGGCACTCATATTTTAAAAAGCAAACAGAAAACAAACAATTATTGTTAAAATATTAACAATAACAAAAGCAGTAGCTGCAACAATGCCAGGATATAAAACAATGGGATAAGACAAATGTAGCTTAGAAAACAAGACATAAAGTTAACGCACAAGAAATACATAATACACTGATTTTTTTTTTTCATGAGGTTGCTGACAGATGAATGGAGTTATACCAAAATATCATCTTTAAAAAAGGAAATACTAGGGGCGCCTGGGTGGCTCAGTGGGTTAAGCCTCTGCCTTTGGCTCAGGTCATGATCTCAGGGTCCTGGGATCAAGCCCCGCATCGGGCTCCCTGCTCAGCGGGGAGCCTGCTTCCCCTCTCTCTCTCTGACTGCCTCTCTGCCTGCTTGTGATCTCTGTCTGTCAAATAGATAAATAAAATCTTAAAAAAAAAAAAGGAAATACTAATCAATGTTCCTAGATGCCTTTTAGCTCCCATACCCTTGAAAGAGTCCATGATTGCATGCACTTATACCTAAATTCCTAAATGTTGATATGTGAATGAAAACTCCTTGGCATTTATTGGAGCTATAGTGTTTCTGAAAATCATATTTGGTACAATTTGCTGATTTAGACAGAGCATATTTTAGTGGCTTTAATGGGGTAGAGCATAGTTAGAGCGTAGACCATTATCCCACTCAAAAATATCTATATTTAAGGGACACCTGGTGGCTCACTTGAGTAAACATCTGCTTTCAAGCTCAGATCGTGATCCAGAGGTCCTGGGATTGAACCCTGTGTTGGGCTCCCTGCTCCCAGCCAGAAGCCTGCTTCTTCCTCCCACTCTGTCCCTCCACCCAGCTTGTGCATGTGCATGTGCTGCTCTCTCTCTCTCTTTCAAATAAATAAATAAAATCTTTACAAAATACGTACACTTAATATTTCACAGGTGTTTTATAACAACCATTACTTCTAATATGAAAATGCTAATTTATCAACATACAGTTAAGGGGACACAAGAAATTTGCTTGTATGAATTTTCCCACTTCTCGGACAAAGAGGAAATATTGCAAATAAAGTGTAGAATCCCTGTGTTTCAACCCTGGCAGCTGACATGTCCTAAAACAAAAACAGAAGGTTATTTAGTAATTGAGATAAAAAAAAATGCAGTCTGATCTAAGATTTATTGAGCCCCTACCTATATGTGCCATGTAATTTCACATGTATCATGTCACTTGATTCTCAAAACAATATTCTTTTTTTTTTTAAAGATTATTTATTTATTTATTTATTTGACAGAGAGAGAGCACAAATAGACAGAGAGGCAGGCAGAGAGAGAGAGAGGGGGAAGCAGGCTCGCCGCTGAGCAGAGAGCCCGATGCGGGACTCAATCCCAGGACCCTGAGATCATGACCTGAGCCGAAGGCAGCAGCTTAACCCACTGAGCCACCCAGGCGCCCCTCAAAACAATATTCTTAAGTAAAAATTATCCTCTCTTTATTCTAAATGTATTTTTATAAGTTTCAGAATGAAAGAGGAAGTTTCCATGGTTAAACTAGAGCATTTCATTCTCACCAATGCAGGAAACTTAAAAAGAAAAGATTAGGAATAAGGGGATATGTAACACGATTGAAAAAAAATACTTTTTATTGGAGCATAACATGTAAATAGATAGATATGAGTTATAACTATGCAACTCGATGAAAGTTTATGAAGTGAGTTCTCTCATGAAACCAGCAGCTACATCACGAAATAGAATATTATCAGTACTAAATATATCCCTTGTGCCTCCTTCCTGGCACTACACTTAGGATAAGTGGTGCCCTAACTATTCACACTATAGATTTGTTTTCCTGCTTTTGATTTTTATATAACTGGAATCATACAATATGCACTTGTAAATTCTGGTTCCTTTAGTTCAAATTTTGAACTTGTGAAATAAATTCATGTTGTAACAGAACAGGTTTTTCATCTTCCAAGATACAAGGTTTTTAACATTTTATTCTTGATGGCCAACTATGTTGCTTTTATTTTCGGGCTATGATGAATAGCTCTGTTTTTCTTTTCTTCTTTTTAAAGATTTTATTAATTTATTTGGCAGAGAGAGCACAAGCGAGGAGGAGGTAGAAGGAGAGGGAGAAGCAGGCTCCCTTCTGGACAGGGAGCCCAAATGAGACTCCATTCCAGGACTTTGGAGTTATGACCTGAGCCAAAGGCAGACACTTAACTGACTGAGCCACCCAAAAACCCAAACAGACCTTTTATAAAAATTCTTGTACATGTGTTTTTGTAAACATAGGTATGCATTTCTCTTATAAAAGTGAAGAATTTTTGGGTCACGATGTAGGTAGATGTATTCAGCATTTGCATCAAATGCCCAACAATTTTCCAAAGGAATTATATCAATTACAAATCCATCAGCATTGTACCAAAGTTCCAGTATCTCCATGACTCTATGAAAATGTCATTTTATATCTTTAAATTTTTTTTTACTCATCATGATATGGATGGTTATGAAGGAAATAGAAGATTATCTTCTTCATGATTTTGATTTTCACTTCCATATTGCTTACAAATAGAGAGCACATATTTAAATATTTATTGGCCATTAGGATGTCTTCTTTTGTGAAGAAGATAAAAATCTTTTTGCCCATTTTTTCTTTATGAATTACCATTTTGATGTGTTGTTTAAGAATTCTTTGCCTATCTGAATATATGCTGATAGTCTCCTGTGTTTTATTCTGATATATTTATTGTATTATTTTGATATTTAAATACACCATCCTTTGGGTTATATAATTCATGAATTTTATATTAGTATATAAAATAAGCATCAGATTAATTTTTATATTGTTGTCCAATTCACCTGGAATCACTGATTGAAAAGATATTTTCTTCCCAACTGTTAGGGTGTCAACTTTGTTACAAATTAAGTAAAACTGTTTGAATGTGTTTATTAATTTCTGTTATGCTACCTTTATTTCTGCTACTGACATGTCTTATTGTATCTTTATATTAAATGTTTATATTTATTATTAATCTAAATTATTTGTTTTTTTCAATATAGTCTTCACTATTCTCAAACTTGGAATTTCTGTAGAGCAACTATTCCTCAACTTTCACAAACAACACACTGGGATTTGGTTTGGATTCTAAAAGATCTGTAAATCAATCTGGGTGTAACAAAATATTTTACACTTCTCAGTGCAGAGGTCTTGCAAATCTTTCAGTAAATCTGTTTCTACATTTTATTTGATAATTTTAAGGGTATACCTCAAAACTTCCTTCTCTATTTGAAATATACACATATATACAAACATATATATATACACATGCATACATATATACACATATATATGATTTGTCAACTTGTAGATTTCTTACTTTTTTTTTAAGATTTTATTTATTTATTTGACAGACAGATCACAAGTAGAGAGGCAGGCAGAGAGAGGAAGGGAAGCAGGCTCCACATTGGAGAACCCAACTCAGGGCTCAATCCCAGGACCCTGGGATCATGAGCTGAGCCAAAGGCTTTAACCCACTGAGCCACCTAGGTGCTCTGATTTCTTACTTTTTAATTGTAGTTCTGCTAAGTTGTATTTTTTAAGAATTATGCCCATTTTGGGGTGCCTGGGTGGCTCAGTGTGTTAAGCCTCTGCCTTCAGCTCAGGTCATGATCTCAGGGTCCTGGGATAGAGCCCCGAATAGGGCTCTCTGATCAGTGGGGAGCCTGCTTCCCTTCCTCTCTCTCTGCCTGCCTCTCTGCCTACTTGTGTATTCTGTCTGTCAAATAAATAAATAAAATATTTTAAAAAAGGAATTATAACCATTTTTATCAAATTATTATATTTAATTATAAAATTATTTACAGTTTCTTTCTATGTTTTTAATATATTTAGAATCTCCAGTGTTGACATTATTATTCTGCATACCAGCATTTTATGCCTTTTCTTCTTTCCTCTTTTTATTGTCTTTTTATAGTTAAATCAGTTATTTAGTGATTTTTAAAAATCTTATTTTGGTGTTGATATTTTTTAATTTGAAAATGTTCATCTATTTTGCTAATTTCATTTTATTTTTATTATTCCTTATTTTAATTTTCCTTCTTCAACTACTCTTATTACTTATTTCCTTGTTAGCCAATAAGATTAATGCATATATGTATTGGCACATTATTTTACCATTTTCATTATATTTATTCTTGTCATTTCATATTATTATATCATTATATTTATTATTTGTCATTTCATATTATTTCTATGAGCAACTACATATTAATGATACAGATCCTTTGAAAATTAACATTAATATATTTTTACAGGGTATAATTGAAGTATTATCAGGAAATAAAGTAATAGGACATGGAAATCAATAACCTAACAGAAACACAAAACAGGTGAGGACACAGTAATAAAGACACACATTTAAATATCAATAGAAGGTAAAGTACTTAGGGATAAACTTGAGAAATTTGCAAAATCTATATTAAAAAAAAACCTTTATTTTTAAAGATTTTATTTATTTATTTGACAGAGAGAGAGAGAAAAGGAGAGCACAAGCACAGGGGGTGTCAGGCAGAGGGAGAAGGAGAAGCAGGCTGCCAGCTGAGAAGGGAGCCAGATGTGGGTCTCAATTCAGGGTTCCATTCCAGGACTCCAGGATCATGACCTGAGCCAAAGCAGTCACTTAACCAACTGAACCACCCAGGTGCCTCTGAAAAAAACTTAAAAACATCCCTGAAAAACATGCAATTAAGCTTGAACAAAAGGACATTTCATTTTCTTGTTCATGCAAATATTAGTTGTCACAAACAAAAAGTGGGAAGTACTAGCCTCACAAGATATTGAAATGCACTATTAATATAAAATATGTATGTAATAAAATATAAAAATATAAATAATACATACTATATAAAATATACTAGAAAAGCCTCTTTAACTGAAAAAGTGTGGTACTGCACATGAATAGACAGATCAATGAGTTAAATAGAAAGATCAGACTGTACAAATATATACACATGCATATATATATCCATTTATGTATATGTATAAATGAATTATATAATAAAAGTGACATGATATAAATTTATCAAAGATATGTATTTAAATAAATATAGGACAACTGAACAATTATTTGATAGTAGATGATAGTATTTGATAGAAAGATGAAAGTAGATCAATGCCACATACCAGATACAAATATATCAGAGATCCAAATGTAAAACAAAAAACTATACAAATAATGTAATAAATTATGAATTCCTGTGTAGCCCATATAAATATGACAAAATCCAAACTCAATGAAAAAAACAGATACATTTGAATGCATAATTTTTTTCTCAAAATTTTGCATTTTAACAAACAACATAAACTATAAAGAAAGAAAAATGAAAAACGACATTTGACAGAAATATTTTGCAAACTGCATCTCAGATAAAGGCTCATAGCACCAATATATGAAAGCTAAAATATTAAGGATGGGGGAAGAGCAACATTGAACAGAAAATTGGGCTAAAGTGATAAACAGACGATTCTTAAATGAAAATATAAGGTTGAGCATTAAATTCTTCTTTGTCTGTCTGACTTGACTTATTTCACTTAACATAGCAAATACCATATGATTTCATCCATATGTGGAATTTAATAAACAAAACAATAAGCAAAGGGCAAAAAAAGGAAGAGTGAGGCAAACCAAGAAACAGATTTTAACTATAGAGAACAAACTGATAGTTGGGGGGATTGGTGGGGGGATGGGTTAAATAGGTGATGGGGATTAAGGTGCACAAGGGTGCACTTGTAATGAGCACCAGGTGTTGTATGGAAGTGTAGAATCACTAAATTGTACACCTGAAACTAGTATTACACTATATGCATGTATGCATTTTTTAACTAGATTAAAAAAAATACTTAAAAAAAAACCATTAAATTTTTTAGAGTTCATTTACATGCAAAAGAAATTAACTTTAAAATGACACTGAATTATACTTAATGTTAAAGACTAAATGTTGATGGAGGAGTCAAGATGGTGGAGAAGTAGCAGGCTGAGATGACATCAGGTAGCAGATCAGCTAGATAGCTTATCAAACCATTCCAAACACCTACAAATCCAACAAGAGATCAAAGAGAAGAAGAGCAACAATTTTAGAAACAGAAAATTGACCACTTTCTGAAAGGTAGGACCTGTGGAGAAGTGAATCCAAAGTGATGGGAAGATAGACCATAGGGGGAGGGGCTGGCTCCCAGCAAGTGACAGACCAATGGAGCACAAAATCAGAACTTTTGAAAGTCTGCTTCATTGAGGGACATCGCTCCAGAGACTAAACTGGGGTGAAGCACACGCGGGCACAGCATGGTCTCAGGTCCCATGGGGTCACAGAAGGATTGGGGGTATCTGAGTGTCACAGAGCTCACAGGTATTAGAACAGGGAAGCCAGCTACAGAGACAGAGACAAGGAGTGAGCTCTCAACTTGGGGTTACCTTAAATTGTGATCCGTGGCAAAAGCCACTTCTCTGTGAATGGGGACCCCACAAGATCCAGGGAGACACTCCTGGAAGAGCTGAGGGGTCTGCAGGGTTTGGAGAATACAGGCAGGGCTGTGTGCTAGAGACAGAGATGTTTGGTCACAGACTGCGTGAGCTGGGAGCACAGCCAGAGGCCAGGGAGATGGGAGTGATTGAGTGCTTTTCTCCAAGGGTGCACTGAAGAGTGGGGCTGCGAGCTCTCGGCTCCTCTGGGCTGGAGATTGGAAGGGCACCATTTTCATTCCCATCCTCCAGAATTCTACAGAAAGCGTTCAGGGAACAAAAGCTCCCAAAAGTGAATCTGAGAGGATTACTTAGCCTGGCCCTGGGTAAGGTGGTGCAATTCTGCTTGGGGCAAAGACATTTGAGAATCACTAATAGGCCCTCCCCAAGAAGACCAGCAAGAAATCCAGCCATGACCAAGCTCACTTACCAAGGAGAACAGTGGAATTCCAGAGGAGGAGAAAGCAAAGCGTAGAATTCAGGGCTTCCTCCCCATGATTTTTTAGTCTTGCAAAGTCAATCAATTTTTTTTTAGTTTTATTTTTTCTTCTGCTAAATCTTTTTTAACTTTTACCCTTTCTTCTTTTAATATTTTTGAACTAGTTTATCTTAACACTAACGTTCAAAAAGTCTTATTTCAAACTTCATTATTATAGTCGTATTGTATCCTTCATTGTATCTAACTTTGTTTTTTGTATACACATAGGGTTTTTTCTTCTAAAAAAATTTTAATAGAACTTCTTCTAATAGATCAAAATATACCCTAAATCTAGCACAGGGCTTTGTTCTAGTATCGAGCCTGAACAAATTCTCTCCACTTTCTTTTTCTTTACTCTTCCCAACCAACTTATCTTATCAACTCCTTTTTTATATGTATTTTTTTAAATTTTTATCTTTATAGTCATATTCAATCCCTTCATTGTGTTTACCCTTATATATGTCTTCCATTCTTTAAAATTTTGGGAGGAACTTTCTTCTAAGAGACAGAAATACTCCCAAAATTAAGTCAGTGACCCTGTTCTATTCACCAGTCTAATACATACATATATATATATTTTTTTCTTTCTTATATTTTTTCTTTATTTATTTTTTTCTCTGTTTTTATTTATTTATTTTTTTCTGAGCTTCTTTTTACCCCTTTCTTCCCCCCATGATTTGGGCTCTCTTCTGATTTGATTAAAGCACATTTTACTGGGGTCTTTGTCACCCTTTTAGTATTTTATTCACTCCTTCATATATTCTTATTTGGATAAAGTGAAAGGCAGGAAAACTCACCACAAAAAAAAAAAAAAAAAAAAAAAAAAAGAATAAGAGGCAGTACCAAAGGCCAGGGACCTAATCGATATGGACATTAGTAATATGTCAGATCTAGAGTTCAGAATGATGATTCTCAAGGTGCTAGCTGGGCTCAAAAAAGGCATGGAAGATATTAGAGAAATTCTGTCTGGAGAAATAAAAGAACTAAAGTCTGACCAAGTTGAAATAAAAAAGCTATTAAGGGGCGCCTGGGTGGCTCAGTGGGTTAAAGCCTCTGCCTTCGGCTCAGATCGTGATCTCAGGGTCCTGGGATCGAGCCCCACATCAGGCTCCCTGCTCGGTGGGGAGCCTGTTTCCTTCTCTCTCTCTGCTTGCCTCTCTGCCTGCTTGTGATCTCTGTCTGTCAAATAAATAAATAAAATCTTAAAAAAAAAAAGCTATTAATGAGGTGCAAGAAAAAAATGGAGGCTCTTACTTCTAGGATAAATGAAGCAGAAGAGAGAATAGTGATATAGAAGACCAAATGACAGAGAATAAAGATGCTGAGCAAAAGAGAGACAAACAACTACACTTCACAGCACTCACCATAGCACATACCCTCCCCAATGTCCATAACCCCACCACCCTCTCCTTATCCCCCTCCCCCTGACAATCCTCAGTTTGTTTTGTGAGATTAAGAGTCTCTTATGGTTTTTCTCCCTCCCTATCCCAACTTGTTTCATTTATTCTTTTCCTACCCCACAAACACCCCCCCCATTACATCTCCACTTCCTCAAATCAGGCGATCATATGATAGTTGTCTTTTTCCAACTGAATTATTTCACTAAGCATAATACCCTCTAGATCCATCCACATCATCACAAATGCCAAGATTTCATTTCTTTTGATGGCTGCATAGTACTCCGTTTTGTGTGTGTGTGTGTGTGTGTGTGTGTGTGTGTGTGTGTGTACACCACTTCTTCTTTATCCATTCATCTGTTGATGGACATCTAGGTCCTTTCCATAGTTTGGCTATGGTGGATGTTGCTGCTATAAACATTTGGGTTCATGTGCCCCTTTGGATCACTACATTTGTATCTTTAGGGTAAATACCCAGTAGTGCAATTGCTGGGTTGTAGGGTAGCTCTATTTTCAATTTTTTGAGGAACCTCATGCTGTTTTCCAGAGTGGTTGCACCAGCTTGCATTCCCACCAACACTGTAGGAGGGTTCCCCTTTATCCACATCCTGGCCAGCATCTGTCATTTCCAGACTTGTTAATTTTAGCCATTCTGACTGATGTGAGGTGGTAACTCTTTGTGGTTTTGATTTGTATTTCCCTGATGCTGAGTGATGTGGAGCACTTTTTCCTGTGTCTGTTGGCCATTTGGATGTCTTCTTTGGAGAAATGTCTGTTCGTGTCCTCTGCCCATTTCTTGATTGGATTATTTGTTCTTTGGGTGTTGAGTTTGATAAATTCTTTATAGATTTTGGATACTAGCCCTTTATCTGATATGTCATTTGCAAATATCTTCTTTCATTCCGTCGATTGTCTTTTGGTTTTGTTAACTCTTTCCTTTGCTGTGCAAAAGCTTTTGATCTTGATGAAGTCCCAATAGTTCATTTTTGCCCTTGCTTCCCTTGCCTTTGGCGATGTTTCTAGGAAGAAGTTGCTGCCACTGAGGTCGAAGGGGTTTGCTGCCTGTGTTCTCCTCAAGGATTTTGATGGATTCCTTTCTAACATTGAGGTCCTTCGTCCATTTTGAGTCTATTTTCATGTGTCGTGTAAGTAAATGGACCATTTTTTAAAATTATTTGGAAATTTTATATAAAACTAAACAGTTTCCCAGCAATTACACTCTCATGCATTTAACCAAGAAAAATGAAAGCTTATGTATACACAAAAACTTCTCTATGGTTTATACCAACTTTTTTTGTAATAGCCCCAAACTAGAAATAGTCTAGATGTCTTTCAATAGGTGAAGGGTTAAATGATACAACTATGTGACACAACTATGCCACAGAATACAAAGAATCCATGCCAGTATTACAAAAAAAATAATTTTCATACACACAACTTAGACCAGTGAAAGATGCCAAATCCACACTGTATGATTATGCATACACATTTTTGAAATGACAAATTTTTAGAAATGGGGTGAAAATTATTTTTTATAAGGGTTAGTAAAGGAGTAGGCATTGGGTAAGGTGGTGGGTGTCATTATATAAAAGGGCAACACCAGGGATTCTTGTGACATTGAAAATGTTCAGTTTGTACACCAGTAGCAGTGAATTCAGGAATACATATATGATAAAATTACATAGAATTAAATTCAAATACACACACAGAATAAATGAAGATATGTAAAATTCAAGAAATCTGAAAGTGACTGGTGAATTTTTTCAGTCATTAGTCAACATCCTGGTTGAGATATTTTTACTACACAAGATGTTGTCCCTGTTGGAGGAAATGAGAAGAACACATGAGATCTCTCTGTATTACTTCTTATGACTGCAAGTAAATCTGAAATTACCTTAATAAAAATTTTAATACAAAATATTACCCTGAGACATTATTTCTAACCTATCATATTAGAAAATTACAAAGCTTGACAAATCTTTCATTTGTCAAGGCTGTGAAGAAAGAGTTACTCTCATATATTGCCTGTGGAAGATGAAATGAATACATTTGTGGAGAACTGGGAAATGCATAATAAAATACATGTGCTTACTTTCTGATTCAGCCATTATTGTAAACACTTATCCTGACTATAATTCTCTAACAACATTACTTACATATCCACAGTTTTATTCCATTATTTATAAAGGCAATATATTGGAAATAACCTAAATAGTTAAACATGGGAAAGTAACTAAACTCAAGTGCATCCATCTTCACAATGAAGTGTCATGTAACTGTTAAAAAATATAGATTATCTTTATGAATTGAACTTTCAGGGAGTAATTCCCAAGGTGTAGTTTTAAGAGGAATTGACAAAGTTTAAAGTATATCTCTTGTATGATACCAGTACCCTTTGTATAAGAAATAGGAACAAATGTGCATATCTGCTTAGTTTTCGTAAAAAAAAAAGAGGGACACCTTGATGGCTCAGCGTTTGAGTGACAGACTCTTGATTTATGCTCAGGTCATGATCTCAGGGTCATGAAATAGAACCCTACAATGGGCTCTGTGCTCAGGCCAGATTCTGCTTGAGAGTCTCTCTCCTTCACCCTCTGTCCCTCCCTCCCTCTCAAATAAATAAACAAATAAATAAATCTTAAAAAGAAAGAGAGGAAGGATAAACCAGAAACTACTAAAGTGATTCTCTACAGGAGATGGTTGGGAATGAGTAAAGAAATGAATGATGGGATGAGATGGAATTAACATGGGAAAGCAGTTCTCTGAATATAGAATATGCCCTAAAATTTAAAAAAATAATAGGTTACATACTAATTTTTGAAGAAACATAAATTAGTTTTATTATATAAATATTCAGGCAGCAACATTTTTACAAATTCTTATCACAATGTATTAAAAAACTAACTAGATATTAAAATATTGCATTTAATTTCCTCTAAGTAGTTATTTTAAAGCCCTGCTAGATGATTATATTACATTAGGTTCATGCACACATGCATACACACAGATATATATGTCATAATTTTAATATGTCTAATTTTTAAATATGTCTATTCCTTTTGGATTCTCGGGTATCAGGTATTACATTAAATCTGAGCAATGGATAGTCAAGGATTATGCAATACAGAATGTTTAGTACATGTGTATATATACATATATTTTAAGATTCTATTTATCTGAGAGAGAATAGAGAGTACATGAGTGGGGGATGGGCAGAGGGAGAGGGAGAAGCAGAGTCCCCACCTGAGCACAGAGCCCTGCTTTGCTCAGGGCTTGATCCTAGGATGTTGAGATCATGACCTGAACCAAAGGCAGCCATTTAACCTTCCAAGCCACCCAGGCACCCCTAACATATGTTTAATGAGATGATATTCATAAATTACCTGGACTTCATTAGAACCAGGTATTATATAAATGCATCATGAATATCTCAAATGTAGGTGCAAATTAAATTTAAAAGTCTAAAATGCATAAAATCTGATTTAATATGTTTTTTTTTCCTTTAGGTGGGTCAATAGCCTACTTTCAAAAATTGATTTAGAATCCTAGTAACTGAAGTAGGATTGATGCTTAAGATTTCTGTATATTCCTGAAAGATTATTTGACACCTTTCATTTTTGTATGTCATTTTTGACCCGAACACTGTGTCCTTTCAAATATGCATTTATGATTTGAGTCCTTTGAAGCTAGTAGAATTCTCAGAATTATGCCTGCCTTGATATACAAATGTGTCAAACAATGCCATCTCAAAGACTTCATTCACTGTGAGACAAGGTCTTGATGGTTAGTACATGACCTCTATAAATACCAGAAATACTTTATGGATGAGTTTGCCTTTTTATTGCTAGGTCATTTTGACACGTGTGTCATTTCGTCCTGGTCTGACCAATAGATCTCTGTGTCAACTCTATTTGGAATATAAAGTTTGTTGTCTCTGAGTAGTCTGTTATTTGAGGTCTATCTTCTCTGATGCTTTATTGGATACACTAGGCAAGCACAAATATAGAAAGAGGGAAAAGACATCAAATAGGAAAAGATAAAATGTTATAAAGTCATCTCTATGACTTCCATCATTTAGGTTTTTTTTTCTCTTCATTTTTTAATGAGGCATTAATGCATTTTCCATGTCTCAGGAAAAAAAAAATGAGAGTCTAAATGAGAAAAAAAAGTGAGATACAGATAATAATGAGCAGAAGAAACAAACTATAAATGTAGTTTGAGGAACAAAAAAATGGAGGAATTTAGGCATTTTGCTTTGGAGACAAATGGAGAATCTTTTTTAATAAGTAAAAAAAAAATAGGCAAGAGTAAATATTTGTGAGTTAGTTAAAATACTTGTAATATTTCTCCATTTTATATTTTAGGTTGGTTTGGCTCTCTGATCCACAAGCTATGGCCACTAGGTCAAAATTAGCCCACTGTCTACTTAGGTAAATAAAATTTTATTAGAACAAAATATGCTCCTCTATCTTGGTCTGTCTGTCTCTGCCTGTCTCCCTCTTTCCTTCTCTAAAATATTTATATAAAATCCGTGATTATAATCATGCTAAAATGACACACTTTGATACTATTCTCAGAATTCAAATAACCCAGAAAGGTTAAATACTCACTGTTTAGCATTTCACATAAAAAGTTTGTTAATCCTTGTTGGTCTAAATGATTCACTTCTGAAGTGTGTCTATGCTAGTTCTTTAGGATCTACTTTATGTCACAAAATGCTAGAAATGTGTACTGTTTGAATAGATTAAACTAGTTGAAATAATAAGCTGAAGTTATATGATATCATCTGAAAAGCATAAAAATATTTTCAAAGAATATTTGGAGGTTTATAAAGTATATTTGATAATATTTAGTGAAAGTTATAATTTCAGGCCCTAAAACTATCAATTTTTGGAATATGGGTTTTTTTTTTTCAGATTGATTACAGATTCGAAATCCTTTGTCTTAGAATAATATTCATGTATGCTTTAAGAACATGGACAAGAAATGTGCTATCAAATGTAGTTTAAAATAAATACTAGTGTTAACATCAGTAAGTCTACATAAAATACAATTACTAAAAATACCACATAGTTGAAATTTATTAACACTAAATCTCAGTATAATTATTTAAAGGCCAGCTTAAATAGTTTCCTCTTAAAACCTAAAGGAGAACATAATTAATATAAAATTTCACTTCTATTTTGTAATTTAATATAAACTTTTAAGGGATAATTAAACCAGGATCTATTCAATAAAAGTTAAAACATCTAAATGCTTTATTGACTATTTTAGGTGTAGACATACCAAAAAAATGGTTTCTATTATAAATAGCTAATTGAAATCTTTTGAAAGTTTCTCTTTTCATATGCCAGATGTTGGCTCAACTTCCCTAAAATAATTTCATATGCAATGTATTTTTTAAAAGTTGCTATAGGAAATCTATCTATGGTTTCATGTTATTTGTATTTGGGGAAACTCTTTCCAATCACTATTCTACTAAAATATACACTATTTTTTCTCTATTATAAATGACTTGGATTTAACACACGTTTTATGAACTTCAGTTTGAACAGATAGAAAAAGTTTATTTCACCAGTATGGTGAGTAAAACTAGGTCAGACTTTTTGGTTTTAGGTGGGACAAAAATTTACTCAAAATCAAAAGTAAATGTGCTTCACATAAGCTGATACACTTACAGATTTCAGTCTACCTAGACAGAATGACTCAAACAACATTAAGACTAAATTACTTTTCCTGCCCCCACTCCCCTTTCTTTTTCTTCTAACTTTATTCATGGATGGGGTCTCTCCTTTTCAACAAGAGAATCTGCATTTATGGCAAAAGAAATGGACTCTGGCAGAGTCATAGACCCATCCATGTACAGCAGAGCAGCCTGGGAGCAGAAGGCATAGGTCTAAATTACACATAAACCTGAACTGAAGCAGAGCTCTTGAAAGAAAGTAAAACATTTAGACAGGATAAGGACGATAGATGTTGGGGAGGCAAAAAAGCAAATAAACATTCATTCAGTAATAATTTAATTTGTTACTTTAAAATTAAAGAGAAAATAGAAACTCTTTACCCCTTATATGCCAGTTTCATGTGTTATTTTTTTCCAGTTTTATTGGGGTACAATTGACAAAACTGTAAGGCATTTAAAGTGTATAACATGATGATTTGATATATGTGAAAAGATTCTTCTGGGGCACCTGAGTGGCTTAGGGGGTTAAAGCTTCTGCCTTCAGCTCCGGTAATGATCCCAGAGTCCTGGGATCAAGCCCCGCATCAGGCTTTCTGCCTGCTTCCCCCCTCTCTATCTTGATGATTTGATATATCCAAACTTCCTTTGGAGTTTAGCTAGTCTAAGTGGAAAAACAACTTCAAATTTATTGTGTCATATCGTCTCATTGGAAAGTTTCTTGCCATGCAGAGGTTTAGTGATGGTATCAAATAGTTTCATCAAAAGTGTATTGATGATAAAATATTGCCCCCTTTATGTCATGTTTCTAATTAGCACAACTCTTGTTTTAAGACACTCAAGTACTAATCAAGTTTTATAACATGTCATTTATTACTAGATAAGTTGTAACTTGTCCAAAAACATTACAAGATATCCATCAAATACAGCCATTTGTGAGTTTCTTTAAGTTGAACTCTGAATCAATGGTTTATTTTGCAAAGCAACAAATTTTGTCCAATTATTTAGGAACCCATTTTCTCCAAAGTTCTTCTTTATATTGCACTGCCTAATGATACTAAGAGGTTGAACATACTTTGATAATAAAATCAACAATTTCCTGTTCCAAAAATGTCAAAAATATCCATAACCACAAACATCAAAGAACCCATGAATGTCATCTTTTCTTTTTAGTCACTCAAAATAATATAATGGTGGAAATACCTGTTACTCTTTAAGTCCTAGTTTAAATTTGATGTTCCTAAATAAAAATGTGAATAATAAATAAGGTAAAAGAGAACTTTATGCTAAATAAAATAATTTTGAAAATTAGCATAGAGAATTGATTGGGTCATATAGGAAAATAATCAACAGTAAAATATGAATGTCTCAAAATATATTTGAGTCAGAACACTATCTGCAGAATTTGAAAAGGCCTCATTGAATAGTTTATTGGCATTATTTCAGATTTATTTAAATTATTTTTAGAACCCTAGAATACAGACCATAATTGGTTGAAGATTCAGAGAAGTATAGGACTTTCATGTAAGAATAACAAATGAGGGAAATATTTTCATAAAAATTCACTTTAGCATCAAGTTAACATATTCCTTTATGGAATATAATTTAATAGTTTATACATAGCTCTATTTTATCACCAACGTTAATAACAAATAAAAGAAAAAATAGAGGAAAAGGTCATTTTTTGAACAATTGCTTAGAACTAAGTGAAACACACAAAGACAGAAATTCAGAGTATAACTTGAAGAGTAGTATTTTATTTATTATATTTTAAATATAAAATTATATCTAGATCTGCAATTTTACTTAAACTATTGCTTAATGCAATGTTTATATACGTGCTTTAATAACTGGCTAACCATGTGTGCAAAAGAATAAGACAGACATACCCATTAATTTTTTTTCTTTTCTTTTTTATAATATCGGTGATTATCAATTTTTTAGTGTGATATGTCCCTTCACCTTGACCACTATTTCCTTCCTCATTGCTCCATATTACTTCAATACATTTAAGAAATTCTCTTAAATGAATTTCCTTGACAAATGCCCATGCTATCATTTCTAAATTCACATACTTCATTTTATATTCTAACACTTTTTCATTTTTTATGTTTCTAAAAACAACACCTAATTTAAGAAATTCTCTTAATTAGTATGATGATTTTCATTAGTTAAATATGGTGCATTTAAGAACATCTAATTCCTGAGTCACCTGGATGGCTGGTTTCGGCTCAGTCTTGCTATCCTGGTGGTGGGAGCCTAATGTCGAGCTCTGCATTCAATGGGGAGTCTGCTTCAGATTCTCTCTCAGTCTCTCTCTCTCCCTTGCACTCTTTCTCAATTTCTCTCTTTCAAACAAAAAAACCGAAATCTTAAAAAAAAAACCACATTTAATTACTTTTCCACCTGAAATCTTACTAAAACACCACTAGAGAATAAAAACTAACAAACAATATGCTCAGGAAGGGAGAAGAGACAAAGCTGGAACTTCGTAAATGATTTATCAGAACAGAGAATAATGAATCTAAGCATGGAGAGAATCTAAATGGGGGAAGGTGTATTCACACTGCACAAACCTACAGAGGCCTAAAGACGGGGGATATCAGCAATCTCTAAGACTGGGTGTTGCCTAGGGCTGAAAAGAGAAAGGCTATTTAAACATACCTAAAGAAGCACTTAGAGCTCCAGATCAGTTCCTATTCTGAAGTGGTAGACAAATGCATCTGGACTCAGAATGAACAATCAAAGGATGGAATCAAAGATCAAAGAAGAAAGTTTTAAGTGAAAATCTAGAAATCAACCATTAGACATGCAATATTTTTTCTTTTATTTAACAATTATAATGTTGGCAGTCTATTTTATATACTCCTAGCAGGGTATTATAATGTTCCTTTCTGGGGAAAATAATATGTTCTAAAATAAAATATATGCCTTTGAGGATTCCCAAACAAACTTTTGGCCCTCACCTAACTACAATGAAACAGCATTTCAGAATCCTAATCTTTTTTTTTTTTTTTAATTTTATTTATTTATTTTGACAGAGAGAGATCACAAGTAGGCAGAGAGGCAGGCAGAGAGAGAGGGGAAGCAGGCTCCCTGCTGAGCAGAGAGGCCAATGTGGGGCCCGACCCCAGAATCTTGAGACCATGACCTCAGCTGAAGGCAGAGGCTTTAACCCACTGAGCCATCCAGGTACCTCCAGAATCCTAATCTTAATATAAATATGGAGCTGAGTATCATTAGATATTTGTGGAAATATCCTCCATTAACAACAACCAAAAAAAAAAATGTGCAAAGCCCATATGAGAAAAACTTTGAAATGTTACCAAAGACACCAAAATAATCTTTAATAGTGGAAAAGCAAGTTTCTATATCAAATCTGTCAAGCCTCTTAGAGTTAATTTATGAAAATGTGATTCCAATGAACATGCCAATGTTAATGTCTTCTTAAAACTCATGAATTGATTCTAAATGTCATAAAGAAAATAATTTTTAAAGCAATATTAAAGAAAAGCAACACAAAAGAGGAGAAATAGGTGAGGGATAGTCATTTCAGATATTAGAATATATTATAAATTCTCAGTAGTTTAAGAATGCCCTACTGAACACGAAATCGCTAAATGGAAGAAAATAAAAAGCACAGAGACAGATGTAAATACATATGGAAGTTCTGTGTATGACAAGTTTACATCTCAACTCAGTGGGGCAAAAAAACCCTACACCCCCCAAAATAAAAACAGAAACAAAAAAAAAACCACAACAAATGTCTAGCTTTCCTCCCAGGTGCCTTCTCTCTCTTTTTAATGTGGGACTCCAAACACTGTTAGACTGTGCTTGAAAGAACTCTGATATTCTTGGTTTCCCAACCCCCTTATCCCACTTTCCTTTCCTTTTTTTTTTTTTCCTTTCTTCAGTTTGGATAATTTCTATTGATTCATTACTTTCATGTACTTTTTCCTTGGGTGTTCACAGGTCTTTGTTCAGTTTATTAAAAAAAAATATTCCTCCTTCTGCTTTTTCCAGTTTCAGCTCTTGGTGCTGAGGAACTTCTGTCTAGGCTTCCAGCCATGGAGTCCAAGGAACAGACATGCAGATTTTGGACACAAGAAAGTGGTCAGTCACAGCCTTGGTGCACTGCAAACAGGGCAGTGGTCTTACCAAGAAGAATGGACTACACCTAGAGATGACAGAGCCTCCAAGCTGCAAAACAAACTACTTGAACCTGTTCTGCTTCTGGGTAAGGATCAATTTGTTGGTATGAACACCGAGTTTGCATGAAAGTTAGCAGGAGCACAGCCCAGATTTATGCAATCTGCCAGTCCATTTCCAAAACCCTGATGGCCTGTTAACAGAAATACTTGGAAGAGGCTTCTCAGAAAGAGATCAAAGACCTCCTCATCCAATATGACCACACCCTGCTAGTAGCTCATCCTCATCACTACAAATCCAAAATGTTTGGAGGTCCTGGTGCCTGCTATCCTACCAGAATCCTACTGATAAGCCTATCATAAGGATAAGGTTTCACCTTTATAATAAACAAAGGTAGTGAGACTTAAGCTTTCAAAAAGGTATATATTCTTCATTTCTAATATTTTGTTTTTCATTTCTAGCATTTCCAGTTTTCACTTTTTCATAGTTGTCATACCTCTGCTAAAATTTTCCATCTGTCAATGAATATCTCAGTAGTTTTCTTTTTATCTTCGTATATGGCAGCAATTTTTCTTCTACACTCCGATTGTAGGGAAACTCTTTAAGTCTTGTTTTTTCCTTGAGAGGCATGTCACTTTTTTTTCAAATTCAGTTCACCTGGTTGTCTGAGAACTCAGCACTAAAACTGACTCTGAAACACTGCAACTTATCTGGATTTTATAGATTTTTCTCATGGTGTGGGTAGTGTGATGCTCTCTTCCTTCTATTTAATTCCAAAATGAGAGAACAAAAGTTGAATTTACAAAAAGAAAAAAAAAACAAGTCATTAAAATACTAGAAGAAAATATGAGCAAATTGTGTTATGAAGTGGGAAAACAAATCTTTCAAACTGTGAAAACAGCTAACATCTAGAAACCTAAAAAGCAATACTTTCATTATACACAAATAAGAGCTGTTTCATGGCACATGATACCTTAAAGGACATCAAAAGAAATGCAAATGGAGAAATATATTCCCAGCAAAAAACTAATCTTCCTCATACAAATATGGCTCCCAGTAATTGATGAAGAACAGACAAATTCTAAGAACTCTCAGTGAAGTATATAATAGTGCACAGAAAAAGGAATAAAAATGACTCTTAAGGTTTGTGAAAAAAAATGTTCAAATCATTAATAAGTGTGTTAGTTATGCAGAACTGGCGTTATAACACTGCAAAAATCAGTACTTATAACAATATATTTATAATTATTCACAAGCCTAGGAGTTATTTGTGCATATCTATAGATCTGAGCTGGGCTTGCTCATCCATATGTGGTCAGCTGGCAGGACAGCTGCAGATACTAGGCTCATCCAAAATAATATCACTCATCTGGTTGGTGGTTAGAGTTTGTGGGCTGACTGGTAGTTGGCTGGGGTCATAAAAGTGAGGACCTCATTATCTAGGAACCTAGTCTAGGCTTCTTTACATGGTGGTAGAAAAGTTCCAAAAGAGAGATCAGAAATACATATTATCTCTTGAGGCCGAGGGTCAGAACAGAAACACAGTCACTTTTGTGAAATTACATTGCCAGAGTATGTCATGCTCCTACTCAATGATGAAACAGATTTTACTTTCAAATAATAATAACTGCAAAACCACAGTACAAAGTCTATGGATGTAGGGAAGTTGGAGAATTTCAGTCATTTTTGTTATCAATGTACCACAATAAAAATACAAATTAAAACCATACTGAGAAAATTTTTCACATCATAGAATGACAGAAAAAAGGGGCAATGTCTAACAGCATTTTCTTTGCATAACTATGTGTAAATAGGCACCCTTATTATGTCATAGGAGGGACTTTACAGCAATATTCATCAAAATTGTAAGTGTATTTGTACTTTGGCTTAGCAATCTCTTTATAGGGAATTTATGTGCATATGTCATCTACCTGGCCTAAGAAATATGTGTTATCTCTTACCAAAATTAGCAAAAGACTATCAAAACAAAATGACCATTAATAGGAAGTCAGTTTAAGAGACTCATAGATTCATATGGTTATGAGAACGATGCAGAAGAGAAAGAAAATTATGTTAATACATGCAAGACTGGAAAATTCTTGAAAGGACAATTCTGAGGGGAGGGTTTGGATTTACCATAAGCATATAAAATAACACAGAGTTTAATCACACACATGATATATTGGGAGAGATATAAACTGTTGAGAAGTGGTGGTAGGCTATTTAGAGATTCTTTTCTAATTAGTTTCATATATAACTAAAAAATAATTAAAATATAAATCCATCACTTGAAAGTACAGGTAACTGAAGGTTATTCATCATTTCAGATTCAAGGGATAAGAGGAAACAATTGTTGAAGAGAATAGAAGAGTAAATATGGGCTTTCTAAGCAGCACTAAGGAACAAGTAAAGGTTGAAGACTGAATGACATGTCAACACAGTCATTTAGAGCCCTCCAGCCAGTTCTAGCTTCCTCTGCACTGTGGAATAAGAATGCTCTCAACACTTGTAGTAACAGGGTAAGAGAGCGTTGAATTTAACTGGAGTTGCATTTTTTACTTAAAAGGTAGGGTACAGAAAGTAAGTGAAGAGTGCTTATAAGAAAATTAGAATAGTATTCCTCAGAATTTAAGTTTGGTAAGGAAGGGAATTAGGTCACAGGGAGTAATGAGATCATAGGGCTGTAGGTCCCAGTGGGGCCATAGCATTATTAGAACTAGGTATTTCTGAGAGGAAATCAAGAACATAGAAATTTTGCTTCAGAAAATGGAATAATAAAAGTGAAAATTATGAAAGAAGTAAAAATAAGTTACAGCAATGAGTGACTGAGTTAGGGTGAAGGCCAGGATAATTTCCAATGAAGAAAACCAAGGAACTGAGGACCCTGATTAGTTCAGCAACTGAAACCTCCAGCGATTGATACAACAGGAAGGATAGTTAGTCATACAAAACAATCACCTAATCTTCAAAACTGTTTATTATTGTTGTTATTACTGTTATTGTTATTAATAACAGAGGGAACAAAGCAATGATTTGGATGCAGCTCAGAAAAATACCCCTGTCTCATCGCCTATTGGCATGAAGAGTATGCTAGAGAAGAAGTAAATGAGTAAAATGGCTTTGTGGTATGCATATCACCAGGTTTCAGGTAGAACAAAAAGTTAAAGAGAACATTCTTAGAAAAGATGGCACAGGTGTTTTGCTGGTGCCTATTAAGCATAACTTTAGGATTTGGAAAATAGTTATGGGAATTGAGAGGGAGGATTGGAAAATGAAATCAAATAGAGTGATGTTAAATGTCATTTTGGGTGGTGGATTCCAGATAACCTGGAATTGGGTTCTTTTTTTATAGGAAAAACAACATAGATAAATATTATTATAGAAATAACCTGGTTCAATACCAAAGGATATATTATTGGTTAGACTGTATTAGAAGTCTATTAGAATACAGAAGACTGTATTAGAGAGAGGAGAGGGTTTTTTTCTAGATTATTGATGGTTCTGGGGGCTCCCTCTTCTCTCTTGCTATGAAATTTGGAGGCCAGTGAGAGGCAGTCGTACAGAAGAATGGGAATGGTGTGGGAGCTCTCTTCATTCATTCACACCATAATACAGTATCTGATTCTCCAAGGATTGCTCACTTTTTTTTTTTAAACTTATTCAGGGGTGCATTAACTTCTTCCTCCCTTTAGCGGCATCCCAGAGTTGAGTTTAGAATGGGGTATTATAAATAAACCAGCAACATTCTATTACTTTCTTCTATAATTACATCTCCTTCTGACTCTTTTAAATGTCCTCTTTCCACTTCTAAACAAATAATGTATACAAAGTTCCTTAGGCAACCCTACCATAGGTTCTAGGGAATAGGACATGAACATATTTTGGGGGTCATTATTCTGTCTACCAGATTCTACTCTTTGTCTCTCAAAGCTTCTTGTCCATCTTACAGGCAAAATGAATTTACTTTATCAGGAGATCTATCCACAGTCCAAAATCTTAATCTAAATCTCATCAGCTATAAATTTTAAATCTTATTATCTAAATCAGCCAAATTAGGCATAGTGAGATTCTGGGTGTGATCCATCCTAAGACACATCTTCATCATCTGTGGACCTCTAAAACTAAAGAAGCAATCATCTGCTCCCAAAATATGATGATATAGGCATAAGGTCACTATCACAGACATTCTAATTCAAAATGGGAGAAAATAGAAGAAATAAAGGAGTCACCAGTCCCAGGATGTTCTGAAACTGGTTTGGCAAACTCCATTAAAGTCTAGGAATAATCTTTTGTGGCTTGTGGCTCCATGCTCTGGACTTGTGGTTCTGACTTCTGAGTCAGAGAAAAGTGATATAATGTAATGAAATTTAATATTTTCATTTGAATTGTTTCATCAGCCTGTTTCCTGCCTGTGGAGATTTAGGGTTCTGACAACCTTCTTTTAAGTATTTTGATCCTTTTTTTTCCCCTACTGGTATAAAATCCCAAGAACTTCATAATTCTTTCATGTATGAGATGAGGATTTATTCCATTACAGAAGATATATCTTCTAGATAATCCCATTTCTATTTTTGGCTTTTGCTGAGATGACTCAGGGAACACATCGGTCTAGTTTCTAAAGTGCATTCTGATTTGATTGAGAGCATCTGCGACTTATACCCTTAATCTCTCTAAAGAGCCTTTAACTGAATCTTTTGACCCTTTCCTCTTTCTAAGATATTAGCTAAAGTTTATACAGCCATACTTCAGTCTTTTTTCTAGAGTACATGTTCATAGCAGTGAATTTTAGTGTGTTTTTTAATCTGGATAGACTAAGAATTTCTCAAATCATTGATTACTGGTTTCTTTTTGTTTAGTAATTCTTCTCCCAATTCATTCCTCCCTTCCCACATTTTACTGTTAGTATCAAAGAAGCGAGTTCACATCTTAACACTTTGCTTGGAAATTGCCTCAGCTTACATGTCCAGTTTCATTGTCTACAAGTGCTACTTTCAACTGTAGGACATAATTCTCCTAAGTTTTCTGTCACTATACAACAAGGATTTTCCTTTCCTATAATTTCCAATAATATGCTCCTCATTTTCTTCCAAATCAGCAGTGCCTTCAATATCTACATTCCTATCATCAGAAGATTTAGGTATTTACTGATGTGATATATGTTTTCTACACCAGGATCTTCTCTTCTCTCCAGATAGTAAGATTTTTCACATCCATATTTCTATTCACAGTCTTTTAAAGACACTCTAAGTCTTCTCAATCTTGTTCCTAAAAATTCTTCCAACTTCTGCTTATTGTCCAATTCCAAAGCCACATTCACATTTGTAGGTATTTGTTATAGCAGTACTTTACTTCCAGGAATCAAAATATTTATGAGTTTTCTATTGCTACTGTAACAAATTACCACAGAGACACTGGCATGAAACAGCACAAATTTATTATCACATAGTTCTGTAGTTCAGGTATACTAGATAGGTCTCTTCGACCTAAAATTAAGGTGTCAGCAATACTGTATTCCTTTCTGAACTGTGTAAGAATCATTTTCTTTGCTTCTTCCATACTCTAGAGACCTGTTTTCACTATCTTCAAAGCCAACATTGTTGCACATCTCTGTGTCTTCTTTCTGTAGTGACATCTCCCTTTGACTTTTTTTCTGTTTCTCTCTTCCATTTTAAGAACTATTGTGATGATTTGGGACATACGCCTAGTATGACCTCCCCATCTCAAGTTCTTTAATCACATCTGCAAAGTCCTTCTGCATGAAAGGTAATATATTCACGGATTCTGCAAATTAAGATATGGAGATATTTAGGGAGCTATTCTGTCCACCATATCTCCTAAAAGATATCTATCAATCTATATATTCTCCACAATTGTCACATCCTGTTACTCTACTAAAGTCTTTGTCTTTTCTTCCCTGAAGTATTTCAATAGCTCTTAAATAGTGTCTCAGCTACCATGCTTGTACACCTAAACTGTATTCTCAACACATCAACTCAAATAGTATTTTTTCCAGTATTGTCAATATTATACTTTCTTGTTCAAAAAACTGCAATGTCTTTTCTCCTTATCTCTGGTAGACTCTAATAACCTTAGAGTTTCTAAAACCTACTAAATTTGTAAGCCTCCAATGTATATATCTCTCACATTTCACTTTATTTTTGGGAGGAGTTGTTCATTTTTTTCTTTTTATTTTATTTCTTTCAGTGTTCCAGAATTCATTTTTTATGCACCACACCCAGTGCTCCATGCAATACCTGCCCTCCATAATACTCATCACTAAGCTCACCCAACCCCCGTATCCTCTCCACTCCAAAACCGTCAGTTTGTTTCTAAGCGTCCACAGTCTCTCATGGTTTGTCTCCTCCTCCAATTTCCCCCAACTCACTTCTCACATTTCACTTTATTTTTTTTTAAGATTTTATTTATTTGGTATATATAGAGAGATCACAAGTAGATAGAGAGGCAAGTAGAGAGAGAGGGGGAAGCAGGCTCCCTGCTGAGCAGAGAGCCCAATGTGGGGCTCGATCCAACCCTGAGATCATGACCTGAGCCGAAGGCAGAGGCTTAACCCACTGAGCCACCCAGGCACCCCTCACATTTCACTTGAAATCATTCTTCTTAACCATGGCTTCCTCACTGTTTCTACAACGGTAGCACTATAATCCTTTAAGGCCTTTGCCTTGAAATTCTATGCATCTGGAACATTATTTCCCTTTTTACTCTCATATCTGAATGCCTCACTTCCTCATTTTTTACAGGTCTCCTAAACACTTTTTCAGTAATGACTTCCTTGACCCTTTTGTTTACAATATTCCTCCTTACTCCCTTTTGATACTTTATTATTCTCCATTGTTAATTGCCTTTATAAAATTTATCTTTGGTCTCCTTATATGTATATTCCATCTCTTCCCATTAACATATAGATTTTGCACAAGGAAAGATTTTTTAGTATTTAGTTCACTGCTATATACTAAATACCAACAAAAGCTCCTGACCTATAGTGAGAACTGGATACATATTTGAAAATCATAGGCATGAATGAATACACTTATGAATCACCCTATCTGAAATCTGGTACTTTACTACAGAACAAGCTCTCCTGTCTTATCACACCATTGTTTCACTTTCTATATAAGTGATCCCTTGGCCTGATCCTTTATATTTTGCCATTATGGGCCAACTTTCTGTTTAATCTATTCACATCAAAGTTGTGTCATAGTTTTATAGTTATAATTTAGAGTCTGTATAGTCAGATATAGCCTGGTATAGCATACCCTACAACCCCGAAAGATATGATTTTCTTCCAAAGGTAAGTTTGTTTTTATTGAACAATTCTTTAAATGATCTATATAACAATCATCTGTTATCTTGAGAGAGAATACATATGTTCTTGGTTGATTTTTTTTTTTAAATTGACTAAAGTATTTGCAGTTCTTACATTGCTTTCTAGTTTGGTTTTGTATTTCTATCTATATTTCTGTATTGCTCTAGTTTATTCTCTAGGTGCTTTCAAGTTTAAAGGGATATAAGAGAAATGAAAGTAATTAAATTTCTAGAGGATATATTTAGAATAAAAATCACAAAAACATAGTCTGGCTATTGTAGACATTGCTGCTATAAACATTCGGGTACACGTGCCCCTTCGGATCACTATGTTTGTATCTTTAGGGTAAATACCCAGTAGTGCAATTGCTGGGTCATAGGGTAGTTCTATTTTCAACATTTTGAGGAACCTCCATGCTGTTTTCCAGAGTGGTTGGACCAGCTTGCATTCCCACCAACAGTGGAGGAGGGTTCCCCTTTCTCCACATCCTCTCCAGCATGAATGGATAAAGAAGATGTGGTATATATACACAATGGAATACTATGCAGCCATCAAAAGAAATGAAATCTTGCCATTTGCGACGACGTGGATGGAACTAGAGTGTATCATGCTTAGTGAAATAAGTCAATCGGAGAAAGACAACTATCATATGATCTCCCTGATATGAGGACATGGAGAAGCAACATGGGGGGGTAGGGGGATAGGAGAAGAATAAATGAAACAAGATGGGATTGGGAGGGAGACAAACCATAAATGACTCTTAATCTCACAAAACAAACTGGGGGTTGCTGGGGGGAGGTGGGATTGGGAGAGGGGGAGCGGGCTATGGACATTGGGGAGGGGAGGCGAACCATAAGAGACTATGGACTCTGAAAAACAACCTGAGGGTTTTGAAGGGTCAGGGGTGGGAGGTTGGGGGAACAGGTGGTGGGTAATGGGGAGGGCACGTTTTGCATGGAGCACTGGGTGTTGTGCAAAAAGAATGAATACTGTTACGCTGAAAAAATAAATAAAATGGAGAGAATATTAAAAAAAAATCACAAAAACAATAATAAATGATAAAACACATTGTGTACTAAAAATAAACCTATAGATTGATAATTGATGATGTTCACTATAATTGAGGCAAAAATAATGAAATTACAAAATTTTCTAGAGAAAGAAAAAGAAGAAAAAATCTGGTAGGAAAAATAACTAGATATGAAAACAAAATCAAGTGACTTTATAAAAATTCTCTGTACTACTGAAAACTAGAAATCCTAGAAAACATAAATAAATGTATTCCAAGTTTGAACATCATTTGTTTGTATCCCAAGACCTGATAAATCAAAGCATGTGAATGTTTTAGAATGAAACCTCTACTAACCACTCAGAAAATATACTAACCTTTGGCTAGTCTATGATATGTTTCCCGATTTTGGTCAAGAGGACATGGTGAGCTCTCACTTCAATGCATCCTTGTGATCTAAACTAATGTTTTTTGAAAATTAATGTTTATTTGAATCACTTGGAAAACTTGTTAAAATACAAATTATGATGCAGTAGACCTGAGCTGGAACCTTAAGCATTTTCAATTCATAAAAATTTTCCATGTAATGACGATATTATTTTTTATTTGTTGAGCATTGAATAGCAAGTGTACAGAGCAATGATAAATATAAATAAATTAGTAAAAAGGCAGTGCAAGACTCAAGATAAACATCTTTATTGCCTAAAAAGGAATATAAATTTGAGCTGTAAGGAAAACAACAACAACAACACAACAACAGCAACAACAACAAAAACTGGGTCTATAGGTACTAATGAAGATAGTAGCAGGTACTAATAGGTACTATTAAAGATGGTACTAATCTATCTTTAGTATTAGTACTTGGAGTTCTAGGTGCTAATAAAGATAGTAGCAGGATGGAACATAATTATCAGATTATCAGCCTAAAAGTGTTTCATGTGAGAAAAGACCCTGGAGCCTGTTCCAGAGTTTGAAATGAGCAGCTGATGTGAGGTTCCTCTACCTGAAAAGCTGGTTGGGAAAAAATAAAAACAAACAAACAAACAAACAAACAAAGGCTGCTCATACTAGGCCTGATACGATAGCTTTAGAGTAAGTTGTGAGCCTCTGTATGGTGGAAGACAAGAAGTTTTGCAAGCACAAGCTGATTCAGTTCTCCCAATGGGCCCACAGATGAATTTCTAACCCGATTACAACACCTGGCTCAGGACAGAGGCTATGATTAGGCAGTGCAAACACAAAACTACTAAACTGTGAAAAAGGGACAGATACAGAAGAACAGCTAAAATAATGAAATGAAACCAAAATCCCTCCTACTTACTTACTCAAAAAGTTCCTGCAAAATGAAGTTGCCAACATACAAAAGGAATCTAATAGTTAATGGTAGCAAAGATAAACTTTGCCACAAAAGAATATGATTTTAGCCCAATGTTTAAATTGAAAATATTCAAGCCCTCACATAGAAAGGATAGCCATCCTTGTACCAGTCAGTAGATTATTATAATCAACAATCATTAACATTTTGCCATTCTTTTGTGTGTACATGTGTTTTATGCATATATGTGTATATATGTTTACATGTATATATGTTTACATGTATATATGTTTACATGTATATATAAATATGTACCTATATGCTTGCACAGACCTGTAGGTGTTTGTGTGTACATGCATGTATGTCATATTTATGGAAAATATTTGTAGCTAAAATAATAGTTTCTAAATATTTTAGAATGTATATTTTAAGACCAAAAAATTTCCCCTACATAAATCCTTTCATCAAAACTAAGCACTTAACATCTCAATAATATTCAAACTCTCAGAACTGTTCTCAAAATGTCTTATATATCTCTTTTGTGTTAAATCAAATATCCAATCAAGCTTCTCATGTTGCTTTAGATATTCATCTTTTTAATCTAGAAACATGATAACCTCCCCACCTTCTTACAATAACACTAATTTTTTGATGAAACCAGACATGCTGTCTTATACAATGTTCCATCTTCTGATTTCCTATAGATTGATATTTATGTCTAAAAACTTAATTAAGTGGAGGTACTTTTTTCAAGATCATTAAGTGATGCTATATTTTTTTTTACAGTTTTTTTTAAAGATTTTATTTACTTATTTGACAGACAAGGAGGCAGAGAGGCAGGCAGGGACAGAGGAGGAATCAGGCTCCCCACTGAGTGGAGAGCCCGATGCGGGGCTCAATCCCAGAACCCTGGGATCATGACCCGAGCTGAAGGCAGAGGCTTTAACCCACTGAGCCACCCAGGCGCCCCATGATGCTATATATTTTATTATTAAATCATATCATAAGGCACATAGATGTAGTTTACTCATGATTATTGATATTAAGTTTGAACTTGTATGCAATTTGCTACTAATCTATTAGGTGATAAGGTGACATTATTGGAATATCCTGATTGCCACAATACTGTTTCTATTTTTTTTTACATTCATTAGTGTTCCTTATCAACATATATACCTATTGAGTATTATAAAGAAATTATCTGTTAATTTTATCTCCCTTTCTACATTACTTAGGATTGTTCTATAGAATAGAGTTTTTCTTCATCTATTGGAATGATAAAAATTTCTTATAAAATGAATGAGTATGTTCCTAGGAAGATGTTGCTACAGCTGAGGTCGAAGAGGTTGCTGCCTGCATTCTCCTCAAGGATTTTGATGGATTCCTTTCTCACATTGAGGTCCTTCATCCATTTGGAGTCTATTTTCGTGTGTGGTGTAAGGAAGTGGTCCAATTTCATTTTTCTGCATGTGGCTGTCCAATTTTCCCAGCACCATTTATTGAAGAGGCTGTCTTTTTTCCATTGGACATTCTTTCCTGCTTTGTCGAAGATGAGTTGACCATAGAGTTGAGGGTCGATTTCTGGGCTCTCTATTCTGTTCCATTGATCTAT
The DNA here is from genome assembly GCF_922984935.1 of Meles meles. Classification (NCBI taxonomy): domain Eukaryota; kingdom Metazoa; phylum Chordata; class Mammalia; order Carnivora; family Mustelidae; genus Meles; species Meles meles. Next base: position 127,105,522 of record NC_060069.1, on the reverse strand, counting down.
GTGTCTGTTTTTGTGCCAGTACCATGCTGTCTTGATGATGACAGCTTTGTAATAGAGCTTGAAGCCCGGAATTGTAATGCCACCAACTTTGGCTTTCTTTTTCAATATTCCTTTGGCTATTCAAGGTCTTTTCTGGTTCCATATAAATTTTAAGATTATTTGTTCCATTTCTTTGAAAAAAATGGATGGTATTTTGATAGGGATTGCTTTAAATGTGTAGATTGCTTTAGGTAGCATGGACATTTTCACAATATTTATTCTTCCAATCCAGGAGCATGGAACATTTTTCCATTTCTTTGTGTCTTCCTCAATTTCTTTCATGAGTACTTTATAATTTTCTGAGTATAGATTCTTAGCCTCTTTGGTTAGGTTTATTCCTAGGTATCTTATAGTTTTGGGTACAATTGTAAATGGGATTGCCTCCTTAATTTCTCTTTCTTCTGTCTTGTTGTTGGTGTACAGAAATGCAACTGATTTCTGTGCATTGATTTTATATCCTGACACTTTACTGAATTCCTGTACAAGTTCTAGCAGTTTTGGAGTGGAGTCTTTTGGGTTTTCCACATATAGTATCATATCAACGGCAAAGGCAAGGGAAGCAAGGGCAAAAATGAACTATTGGGATTTCATCAAGATCAAAAGCTTTTGCACAGCAAAGGACACAGTTAACAAAACCAAAAGACAATTGACAGAATGGGAGAAGATATTTGCAAACGACATATCAGATAAAGGGCTAGTATCCAAAATCTATAAGGAATTTAGCAAACTCAACACCCAAAGAACAAACAATCCAATCAAGAAATGGGCAGAGGACATGAACAGACATTTCTGCAAAGAAGACATCCAGATGGCCAACAGACACATGAAAAAGTGCTCCATGTCACTCGGCATCAGGGAAATACAAATCAAAACCACAATGAGATATCACCTCACACCAGTCAGAATGGCTAAAATGAACAAGTCAGGAAATGACAGATGCTGGCGAGGATGCGGAGAAAGGGGAACACTCCTACACTGTTGGTGGGAATGCAAGCTGGTGCAACCACTCTGGAAAACAGCATGGAGGTTCCTCAAAATGTTGAAAATAGAACTACCCTATGACCCAGCAATTGCACTACTGGGTATTTACCCTAAAGATACAAACGTAGTGATCCAAAGGGGCACGTGTACCCGAATGTTTATAGCAGCAATGTCTACAATAGCCAAACTATGGAAAGAACCTAGATGTCCATCAACAGATGAATGGATAAAGAAGAAGTGGTATATATACATAATGGAATACTATGCAGCCATCAAAAGAAATGAAATCTTGCCATTTGCGACGACGTGGATGGAACTAGAGCATATCATGCTTAGTGAAATAAGTCAATCAGAGAAAGACAACTATCATATGAGCTCCCTGATATGAGGACATGGAGAAGCAACATGGGGGGGTAGGGGGATAGGAGAAGAATAAATGAAACAAGATGGGATTGGGAGGGAGACAAACCATAAATGACTCTTAATCTCACAAAACAAACTGGGGGTTGCTGGGGGAAGGTGGGATTGGGAGAGGGGGAGGGGGCTATGGACATTGGGGAGGGTATGTGCTATCATGAGTGCTGTGAAGTGTGTAAACCTGGCAATTCACAGACCTGTACCCCTGGGGATAAAAATACATTATATGTTTATTAAAAAAAAAAATTTGAAGAGGAGGCAAACCATAAGAGACTATGGACTCTGAGAAACAACCTGAGGGTTTTGAAGGGTCAGGGGTGGGAGGTTGGGGGAACAGGTGGTGGGTAATAGGGAGGGCATGTTTTGCATGGAGCACTGGGTGTTGTGCAAAAACAATGAATACTGTTACGCTGAAAAAATAAATAAAATGGAAAAAAAAAGATTAAAAAAAATGAATGAGTATGTGCTCATAGCTTGTCCTGTAACAACTATCTTCATTTTCTTTTTTTAAGGGAAAGACATGCATTGGCTTTATTGTATTTCAAATAACTGTAAATTTACTTTATTTGAAAACTGACTGTATTTCCTAATACCAAAAAAAAAAAAAAAAACCTGTTTCTGGAATGTAAAGAAACATACAACTTTAATTGTGAAAAAAAAAATGCACCATAATTAATATAGTCATTTCTACAGTTGCCATGTTTCTTAAGTAACTATCATCTCTGATAATGCACAATAAAAGAGCAAGTATGAAAAAGATATATTTACATATAGTTCTAAAGACATTGAGGATTTTCTGTTGGCATTGGATGGCGAATTATAGTCACAGCTGCAGTAGCAGAATATGCATATGCCTGTTGTTTCATAACACTGTGCATATTTGGAATGTTACTTCTATATTATTGAGTGCTATCATAACCATTATGGGAAGTCCCCATTGGATCAGAGAACTGGACCAATTTTCAGATGAAAGAGTTGGTATATAGTCATTTTAAGTAGAAACATAAAATTTTAAACTTTTACTTGAGAAGCACAGTGGACTTGGATTTTTATTTTGTCAGTCTTTGAAAGCAATTAAAACCATTGCTTAAAAAAAAAAAAAAAATCCAAAGTATTTTCTCCAACAAGACAGCAACATCAGGTAAAACTACAGGGGTGTCTCCATAGAGCATACGTTCACAAGGGCATTAATTGCTTAACAGTGAGAAAGGCTCCAGTGTGTTCTCTGTAACATTTTCCACTTTGTGGTATAAACAGGTACTAGCATTTTGTTCAACTTACAATTCAGGAGGAAAGGATCTCCTGGATCCAGGAGATCCAGGTGGCAAAATAGTTTCTGTATCATAAATCATTGTTTTGATGTTCAAATTGTCTTGAATTTGGTGATTGGCACCCCGTGTTCATTTGATGTTCAAATTGTCTTGAATTTGGTGATTGGCACCCCGTGTTCATTTGTTTCCCCTCCATTAATCTTTGAGAACTTCGTTTTTGGGGCAAGATGTTCCAAACTTAGTTTACACTTTCACAGTTCCAAACCTAGAATCAGACAATTATCTGAGGAGCTTTGTTTTGTTTTTTTTTTTTTTTAATTGGGATATGATATTTTAAAAGTTGGGAGGGAAACAAACCACAAGAAACCCTTAATGTCACAAAACAAACTGAAGGTTGCTGGGGGGTGGAGGGGTAGGTATAGGGTGGCTGGGTGATGGACATTGGGGAGAGTGTGTGCTATGGTGAGTGCTGTGAAATGTGTAAGCCTGATGATTCACAGATCTCTACCCCTGAGGCAAATAATACATTATATGTTAATTTTAAAAAAAGGTCAAGATGTGGACATCAGGATTGCTCATTTCAACTAAAGTATCATTGCTTCTGGTCTCCTATTAGTGAACAGAGTTAAGTGATATATATATATAATTTTTTTTAAGAAGATACAAATATTTGTTTTTACAGTTAAGAGTAAAGAATTATTTTCTGGAGTTATATGACTTTATATTTGCATCTCTTCTCTTAAATAGAACGTTTTTATTTTCTATCATTAATATATTACTCTATTAATATTACTATAAATTAATAAAATTAAAAAGGAACAAAACAAAGGAATAAGCAAACCGTGATTATAGATAGGAATATATATATATATACACACACTATTTCTCTCTATTTATGGGAATAGAAATGCATAGATATGCATGCATAATGTTTGTTTCTCCATTATATGCAATATCAGAAAACTCAACAACTCAAATTTCTAAAAGTAGGAAAAAAGATACAAAAGTGGTATACTCATACAATATGTTATGGTACAATAGTTACAATAATGAAGTAGAATCACATTTTCTTTATGAATAACTGCTCAGAAATAATGGTGAGTAAAAAAAAAGTAAGTGGCAGAATAATAGGATATAATTACATTTGAATAAAAGAAAATAAAAAAGTGCCATATGCATTCTGTAAATGTAATATTTACATCTCTAGTAAGAGTCTCAAATATGTTAGTGACAGTGATTACTTTCAGGTAATCACTGTAAGAGGTGGAAGGAGGTAAGAAGGAGGAGGTAAGGAGGAGGAAGGATATATTCATCATTGGATAAGAATGCATATTTTAGATGCAATTCATACACTTATCAATACATTCATCCAATAACATTTAGTGGGATCTTTAAATGCTAGCCTTGGAAATGCAGTGGTTATCAAAACACAGTTTCTTTTTTAGAATCTTGTAGGGAAAATATAAAAATAAATAATAATGATAATATGATTCATAAATGCTTCAGTAGTGATTAACAAAAGATCATTAAAGAGAAGACTATATATCTTGAATGGTCAGCAAGGACTTTGGAGAATGAGCATCTAATGATAAAACCTGAAGCTAATAATGCAATTTAAAAAATTAGGGCGCCTGGGTGGCTCAGTGGGTTAAGCCGCTGCCTTCGGCTCAGGTCATGATCTCGGGGTCCTGGGATCGAGTCCCGCATCGGGCTCTCTGCTCAGCAGGGAGCCTGCTTCCCTCTCTCTCTCTCTCTCTCTCTGCCTGCCTCTCTATCTACTTGTGATCTCTCTCTGTCAAATAAATAAATAAATAAAAATTAAAAAAAAAAATTAACAATTTCATTAACGAAGCAACAGGAACAGAGGTCTAAGTTCAAAGACAGCATCAATATATGTAAGCAAGCGTCACTGGCAGAAACCAAGTAGAATGGAACACTTGAATGTAGCATTTTAGATGATAAAAGAACAACTTATAGATAATTTGAGATTATTAGGATATTTGAAGGAAGTGTGTGTGTGTGTGTGTGTGTAAATATATATGAAGTCATTGATTCATTAATTAGTTCTTCAGAAAAATTATAGTAATATAGCCTCTATTCATATAAAGAAGAAGAAATGAATTGTTACTAAAACACAAGATTCAAATTGAGAAAAAATAATTTTGAATGTGTTTTTCTAATCATTGTGGTCAGAAAACACACATAGTATGATTTTAATCTTTAAATTTGTTGAGACTTGTTTTGTGGCCCATGTGATCTATTCTGAAGAATGTTCTATGTGCACTTGAAAATAATATGTATTTTGTTGTTTTGGGATTAAATGTTCTATATATACCTGTTATATCCATCTGCTCTAATGCGTAATTCAAAGACACTTGTTTCCTTGTTGATTTTCTGCCTGGATAATATATCCATTGATGTAAATGTGTTTTAAAGCCCCCTAATATTATTGTAAACGATCAATCTCTTTATGTCTATTAATATTTGCTTTATGTACTTAGGTACTCCAGTGTTGAGTGCATAGTTTATAATTGTTATATCCTCTTGTTGGATTCATCCTTTTCCTTCTTTGTCTCTTGTTGGTTTTTGTTTTAAAGTCTATTTTGTATGATATAAGTATTGCTACCCTGGCTCTTTGGCTTTTTTCACCTCCATTTATGTGATAAATATTTTTTCATCCTTCACTTTTAATGTGTTGGTCTCTTTAGGACTGAGTTGAGTCTTTTGTACACAGCACATAGATATATAGGTCTTATTTTTTCTATTCTGCCACCCCATTTGTGTTTTCATTGGAGCACCTAGGCAGTTTATATTTAAAGTAAGTAATGATAGGTATATACTTACTGTCATTTTATTGTTTTCTGGTTGTTTTTGTAGTTCTTCTCTGTTCCTTTTTTCTTCTTTTGCTCTTTTGCTTTGTGATTTATGAGTTTCTGTAGTGTAATGTTTCACTTTCATTCTGTTTATTTTATTTTTTTTCCGTTTATTTATTTTTTTTTTCATTTTATTTATTTTTTCAGCATAACAGTATTCATTCTTTTTGCACAACACCCAGTGCTCCATGCAAAACGTGCCCTCCCCATTACCCACCACCTGTTCCCCCAACCTCCCACCCCTGACCCCTCAAAACCCTCAGGTTGTTTTTCAGAGTCCATAGTCTCTTACGGTTCACCTCCCCTTCCAAATTTTTTTTTTTTAATAAACATATAATGTATTTTTATCCCCAGGGGTACAGGTCTGTGAATTGCCAGGTTTACACACTTCACAGCACTCACGATAGCACTTACCCTCCACAATGTCCATAGCCCCCTCCCCCTCTCCCAATCCCACCTCCCCCCAGCAACCCCCAGTTTGTTGTGTGAGATTAAGAGTCATTTATGGTTTGTCTCCCTCCCAATCTCATCTTGTTTCATTTATTCTTCTCCTATCCCCCTACTCCCCCATGTTGCTTCTCCATGTCCTCATATCAGGGAGATCATATGACAGTTGTCTTTCTCCGATTGACTTATTTCACTAAGCATGATACGCTCTAGTTCCATCCACGTCGTCGCAAATGGCATGATTTCATTTCTTTTGATGGCTGCATAGTATTCCATTGTGTATATATACCACATCTTCTTTATCCATTCATCTGTTGATGGACATCTAGGTTCTTTCCATAGTTTGGCTATTGTAGTCATTGCTGCTATAAACATTCGGGTACACGTGCCCCTTCGGATCACTATGTTTGTATCTTTAGGGTAAATACCCAGTAGTGCAATTGCTGGGTCATAGGGTAGTTCTATTTTCATTCTGTTTATTTTTTATATGCCTATTATATGTTTTAGGTTTGTAGTTACCATGAGGTACATATGTAATATCCTAAGTATATAGCAATTTAATCCAATTCTGGTCTCCTTGGTAAAAGTTATATGTTCAAATAGACTTGCAACATTATGAATATTCACAATGTGCATTGTCATATTAAAAGATCTGAGAACGATTGGTAATGAAGTAAATGATTTTGTATATTAATACTATTTATAAATTCAGCTGTTAAAGAATAAAAATTATTTGTTTTTTGTAGTAGTTGAACTGTACTACTTCAGGAGATTGTCAGCCAACCAACAGAGCAATTACAGATCCTCAAGTGTTGTCTCTAGTAAAAGGACATGTAAAAAGACATACTGTCTCTAGCAAAAGCATCAGGTGTGGTTGCCGGGAATGAGGAGAAATCAAAGTTTCAGTGCCAAAGAGTGGAAAGAGTTGGATTAGAACTACATTTTGGCACAGATACATATTAATTTAAGCATATTCTTCAAAAGTATTAACAGAGGTTGCCTACAGTGAGGAAGAAAAAAGGAAATAGAGAAAAAACAAGAATAAAGGATTGCATAGGTTAATAAATGCATCACAAAAAGGAAACAGGAGAAATTGAAGAGACTGATAATAGTAATCTATGAGCACTGTGGTGTAATTAGCTCACATCTCTAAATCTTAAAGGCAAGAGAAAGAAGAAGAGAAGGAGACAGGCAGGAGAAGGAAGAGGAGGGAAAAGAGGGAAAAAAAGAAAGGAAGAGAAGGAGGGGGAAGAAGAAGAGAGAAGAGAAAATAGTATTACCCATGGAGGAAAATAATAACAATGAAAATATTGCACGTGCATCCTATACATTCTCTCTGCATATGTAATGAGAGGAAAATTCTTAGAACAAATGTAATTTTAAAAATTAAAGGTCGCCAAACTGTGGAAAGAACCAAGATGCCCTTCAACGGATGAATGGATAAGGAAGATGTGGTACATATACACGGTGGAGTATTATGCCTCCATCAGAAAGGATGAATACCCAACTTTTGTAGCAACATGGACGGGACTGGAAGTGATTATGCTGAGGGAAATAAGTCAAACAGAGAAAGTCAAGTATCATAAGGTCTCACTTATTTGTGGAGCATAACAAAGAACATGGTGGACATGGGGAGATGGAGAGGAGAGGGAGTTGAGGGAAACTGGAAGGGGAGATGAACCATGAGAGACTATGGACTCTGAAAAACAACCTGAGGGTTTTGAAGGGGCGGGGGGTGGGAGGTTGAGGAACCAGGTGGTGAGTAATAGGGAGGGCACGTACTGCATGGAGCACTGGGTGTGATGCCAAAACAATGAACACTGTTATGCTGAAAATAAACAAATAAAAAAAAGTTCAAAAATTTTAAAAAATACGTAGTTATCTCAATAAATGTTATCAAATAAAAACATATTTCCATAAAAAAATAAAAATTAAAGAAATCCAACACTTGTTGTTTACTGTCTTGTTGATTTTGGCCATTCTAACTGGTGTAAGGTGATATCTCAATGTAGTTTTGACTTTAATTTCCCTGATGGCGAATGATGATGGATAGTTTTTCACGTGTCTGTTAGCCATTTGTATGTCTTTTTTGGATAAGTGTCTGTCTTCTGCCCATTTTTTGATGTGATTATCTGTTTTGTGTGTGTTGAGTTTGAGGAGTTCTTTATACATCTTGGATATCAGTCCTTTGTCTGTAGTGTCATTTACAAATATCTTCCCCCACTCTGTGGGTTGCCTCTTTGTTTTGTTGACAGTTTCCTTTGCTGTGCAGAAGCTTTTGATCTTGATGAAGTCCCAAAAGTTCATTTTCACTTTTGTTTCCTTTGCCTTTGGAGCTTATGGAGATATATCTTTTTTTTTTTAAGATTTTATTTATTTAACAGAAAGGGAGAGAGAGAGAGAGATCACAAATAGGCAGAGCAGCAGGTGGGGAGGGGGGAGGAGATAGGGAGCAGGCTACCTGCTGAGCAGAGAGCCTGATGTGGGGCTCAATCCCAGGATCCTGAGATCATGAGCTGATCTGAAGGCAGAGGCTTAACCCACTGAGCCACCCAGGTGCCCCTGGAGACATATTTTGAAAGAAGCTGCTGTGGCTGGTGTCGAAGGGGTTACTACCTATGTTCTCCTCTAGAATTTTGATAGATTCCTGCCTCACATTGAGGTATTTTATCCATTTTGAGTTTATCTTTGTGTATGGTGTAAGAGAATGGTTGAGTTTCATTCTTCTACACATAGCTGTCCAATTTCCCCAGCACCATTTATTGAAGAGACTGTCTCTCTTTCCACTATATATATATTTTTACTTTTTTTTGAAGATTATTTGACCATAGAGTTGAGGGTCCATATCTGGGCTCTCTACTCTGTTCCACTGGTCTATGTGTCTGTTTTTGTGCCAGTACCAGGCTGTCTTGGTGCTCACAGCTTTGTAGTAAAGCTTGAAATCAGGCAATGTGATGCCCCCCGTTTTGTTTTTCTTTTTCAACATTTCCTTAGCAATTCAGGATCTCTTCCGGTTCCATAAAAATTTTAGGATTGTTTCTACCAGCTCTTTGAAAAAATCAACAAGACAGTAAACAACAAGTGTTGGGGAGGATGTGGAGAAAGGGGAACCCTCTTACACTGTTGGTGGGAATGCAAGTTGGTGTAGCCACTTTGGAAAACAGTGTGGAGATTCCTTAAGAAATTAAAAATAGAGATTCCTTATGACCCTGAAATTGCACTACTGGGTATTTACCTCAATGACACAGACGTAGTGAAAAGAAGGGCCAACTGTACCCTAACATTCATAGCAGCAATGGCCACAGTCACCAACTGCAAAGAACCAGGATGCCCTTCAACAGATGAATGGATAAAGAAGATATGATCCATATATGCCATGGATTATTATGCCTCCATCAGAAAGGATGAATACCCAAATTTTGTATCAACATGGAAGGAACTGGAAGAGATTATGCTGAGTGAAATAAGTCAAGCAGAGAGAGTCAGTTATCATACGGTTTTGCTTATTTGTGGAGCATAGGGAATAACATGGAGGACATGGGGAGATGGAGAGGAGAAGTAAGTTGGGGGAAACCAGATTGGGAGATAAACAATGAGAGACTGGACTCTGAGAAACAAACTGAGGGTTCTGGAGGGGAGAGGGGTGGGGGGGGCGGACTGGGTGAGCCTGGTGGTGGCTATTATGTACGGCATGTATTGCATGGAGAACTGGGTGTGGTGCATAAACAATGAATTCTGGAACACTAAAATAAAAATTAATAAAATGGAAAAAAATAAAGACAAAATTGATTATTTAAACAGTTAGGCAGTCTGAAGAAATGAAACAGCAAAACAATCCAGAAATAAATTATAATTATATATATGAAGAAATGGTTTGTTAAATAAAGGAATTAATAATAGTTCCAAAAGTTAGGTCCTTAAAAACAAACATTAAATATATATGCTAGGAGCCAATTGAATTATAAAATGGGGTACACAGGTATAATACATAAAATTGTAAGTAGAAGGGTAAAGGATGCATAAATAGTAAGCTTATAAATCTAGAAAATTTAATGAAATGCATACATCTTTAAGGAAGTATAAGATAAAATGGTGATTCCCAAGGAAGCTAGGAAATTCATACTTATTCAATTACTATGATAGTTAACAAACAAACACACACACAAAAAAAAGCTATCAAAATGTTACCTTTCCAGAAAATTAGCAGCCCAGAAAATTTCATGTGTGCCTTCTACCAAACATACAGAGCTATTTAAACTTATGCAGACCTATAGATCTTATATAAACTCAGAATAACATAAAAATCAGCATCTGATAAACTACACAAAGGCAAATGACATAAGAACCTCATTTTGAAAAATTTTTAAAAAGTTTAATAAATTCTGACAAAATGTAGCAGGATATTCAAAGAATAATACGTTTTGACTAATTATAGTTTACTGCAGAAATTAAATAACATTTTAATATTAGAAATTCTATTTATATAATTCATTACATTAATAACTTGAAAGATTAAAACTGGTGTTTTTTAATGTTAAAAAGGTTTTCATTGACATCTAATACCTTCTCTTCATAAGAAAAAAATAGGAAAATATTGAAAAACTTCTCTCAAAAAAATTAGAATTCAATTTATACATAAACATATACACATGTAAGCACAATTATCACTCTAAACATGTAGTGTAATATTCTCTGAAACATGGTTAAAAATTATTAAATGAAATAGAACTTGCAAAATAATGGAAGTATATACAGAAATATATGTGTAATAAGTGCATGGAAGGATACATGTGAACTATACTGTGGCTACCTCTAGGGAGAGGATGGGAGACAGACCACGAGGCATTGTATTAGGTTTTTACTTCAGATTGGTTTAAATACTGCTTGTTTGTCTTGTTTGTTGTTTTTGTCTTTAAAAATAAATCACTTTTAAAGAAGAAGTCAAACTATCACTCTTCACAGATGATATGATACTATATGTGGAAAACCCAAAAGACTCCACTCCAAAACTGCTAGAACTTGTACAGGAATTCAGTAAAGTGTCAGGATATAAAATCAATGCACAGAAATCAGTTGCATTTCTGTACACCAACAACAAGACTGAAGAAAGAGAAATTAAGGAGTCAATCCCATTCACAATTGTACCCAAAACTATAAGATACCTAGGAATAAACCTAACCAAAGAGACTAAGAATCTATACACAGAAAATTATAAAGTACTCATGAAAGAAATTGAGGAAGACACAAAAAAATGGAAAAATGTTCCATGCTCCTGGATTGGAAGAATAAATATTGTGAAAATGTCTATGCTACCTAAAGCAATCTACACATTTAATGCAATCCCTATCAAAATACCATCCATTTTTTTCAAAGAAATGGAACAAATAATCCTAAAATTTATATGGAACCAGAAAAGACCTCGAATAGCCAAAGGAATATTGAAGAACAAAGCCAAAGTTGGTGGCATCACAATTCCGGACTTCAAGCTCTATTACAAAGCTGTCATCATCAAGACAGCATGGTACTGGCACAAAAACAGACACATAGACCAGTGGAACAGAATAGAGAGCCCAGAAATCGACCCTCAACTCTATGGTCAACTCATCTTCGACAAAGCAGGAAAGAATGTCCAATGGAAAAAAGACAGCCTCTTCAATAAATGGTGCTGGGAAAATTGGACAGCCACATGCAGAAAAATGAAATTGGACCACTTCCTTACACCACACACGAAAATAGACTCCAAATGGATGAAGGACCTCAATGTGAGAAAGGAATCCATCAAAATCCTTGAGGAGAACGCAGGCAGCAACCTCTTCGACCTCAGCCGCAGCAACATCTTCCTAGGAACAACGGCAAAGGCAAGGGAAGCAAGGGCGAAAATGAACTATTGGGATTTCATCAAGATCAAAAGCTTTTGCACAGCAAAGGAAACAGTTAACAAAACCAAAAGACAGCTGACAGAATGGGAGAAGATATTTGCAAACGACATATCAGATAAAGGGCTAGTATCCAAAATCTATAAGGAACTTAGCAAACTCAACACCCAAAGAACAAACAATCCAATCAAGAAATGGGCAGAGGACATGAACAGACATTTCTGCAAAGAAGACATCCAGATGGCCAACAGACACATGAAAAAGTGCTCCACGTCACTCGGCATCAGGGAAATACAAATCAAAACCACAATGAGATATCACCTCACACCAGTCAGAATGGCTAAAATTAACAAGTCAGGAAATGACAGATGCTGGAGAGGATGTGGAGAAAGGGGAACCCTCCTCCACTGTTGGTGGGAATGCAAGCTGGTGCAACCACTCTGGAAAACAGCATGGAGGTTCCTCAAAATGTTGAAAATAGAACTACCCTATGACCCAGAAATTGCACTACTGGGTATTTACCCTAAAGATACAAACATAGTGATCCGAAGGGGCACGTGTACCCGAATGTTTATAGCAGCAATGTCTACAATAGCCAGACTATGGAAAGAACCTAGATGTCCATCAACAGATGAATGGATAAAGAAGAAGTGGTATATATACACAATGGAATACTATGCAGCCATCAAAAGAAATGAAATCTTGCCATTTGCGATGACGTGGATGGAACTAGAGCGTATCATGCTTAGTGAAATAAGTCAATCGGAGAAAGACAACTATCATATGATCTCCCTGATATGAGGACATGGAGAAGCAACATGGGGGGGTAGGGGGATAGGAGAAGAATAAATGAAACAAGATGGGATTGGGAGGGAGACAAACCATAAATGACTCTTAATCTCACAAAACAAACTGGGGGTTGCTGGGGGGAGGTGGGATTGGGAGAGGGGGAGCGGGCTATGGACATTGGGGAGGGGAGGCGAACCATAAGAGACTATGGACTCTGAAAAACAACCTGAGGGTTTTGAAGGGTCAGGGGTGGGAGGTTGGGGGAACAGGTGGTGGGTGATGGGGAGGGCACGTTTTGCATGGAGCACTGGGTGTTGTGCAAAAAGAATGAATACTGTTACGCTGAAAAAATAAATAAATAAATATTATTAGTATATTAAAAAAAAAATAATAAAATAAATCACTTTTATATTTATAAAGTATGAAATAATCGGAATTACATGAGTTACTTCAACATACTTATTCACTTGGCTTGAAAAAGAAATATAGCCATGGATGAATCTGGAGGACATAATGCTAAGTGAAATAACCCCATCACTGAAGGACAATACTGCATGATTCCATTTATATGAACTATCTAAAATTGTCAGACTCATAAAAGCAGAGAGTACAAGAGTAACCAGGGATGAAAGGGAAGGGGAAGTGGGGAGTTCAATGGGTGTAAAGCTTCAGTTATACAAGATGTTTAATGTCTAGGGATCACCTATACAGCATATTGTCCATAGTTAACAATACTGAATCTCCCACTTAAAAATTTAACAGGGTAAATCTCATGTTAATTGTTCTTAACACACACAAAAATATGGTCATATAGATTTGTCCTTAATATATATAACAATAAAATTTTTTTCCCAATCTCTGGAATCTCCTTTAGTCCTCTACGAATTTTGCCACTTTACCTAAATCTTTTAAATAAGGTTATTTTAAACACATATTAATAAAGAAATTGTCTCTGGATAGCCATATATTTGATATAATTGATCATATATATGACTAATATATTCTGATATTATTGATCTCACTTACTGTAATGATTTATCCACATTGCTTTCAATCAAATAATGAATGATTTGGATATATTTATGAAAGTTTTCTTCGCTATTGGAAACAACTGGCATTTTTGTCTACTAAGTTTAATTAAAACAAAGTTGTAAAAGCGAAAAACAAAAGAAAACAAAGTCCTGTGTACAATTTCAATACTAATAGTAAGAAAGTCTGTATTAGGTTTTACTTCATTTGGAAGATTAAAAAGAGTTTTTTAAGGTCAACAGACATGCTTACAGGAAAATAATTATATTTCTGACTTCAAAATCATACTACAGATTTTTTTTTTACTGGCATGTTGACACCTAATATGATGTCCACCAGCATGACACTATTGTACTGTCAGTGAGTCTTCAGTGTAAACTGTCAAAGATTAGAGGCTTGTTGCACAGTCCAACCAATGACCCTTCAATTGCAAGGGAAAGATTGACACAAAACAGTTTTTCTGTAACATCCTACAATATATTCTTTTTATTGTTATACATTTATCAAAACTGTATGGTAGCCCTCCTAGAATCAAATCTTGAGTTGTAGGTTGTTTGAAATGTAATCTTTACAGCCAGAAAAATAAACAGGAAATTAGTAAGGATTCTCTTTTATACTTAGTTGATAAAAGTATAAGGGAAAATTATTAAAGGAAATGAGGCACACAAAGATAAATATCAAGCAGGACATTTTTGGTGTAGTTTAAGATTCATAGAAGTATTGAGAAGAAGGTTAAGAGAACACTCACATACCCCTGCCCATGCTTGCATAGCCTTCCCCACTATTGACATGAACATGTACATTTGTTACAGTTGATGGATCTACTTTAGCACATCATTATCATCCACAGTCTGCAGTTTACACTAGGGTTCACTCTTGCAGCTCTGCATTCTGTGGGATTTGGACAAATGTATAATGGCATATATCTATCCTTATGGTATCATACAGAGTTTTTTCCATACAAATTGATTTCACTGTCTTAAAAATCCTCTGTACTCCATGTATTCATCTCTGTCTCCCCTGGAACCACTGATAATTTATTTGGCAACCACTGATATCTTTATTGTCACCATGATTTTGCCTCTTCCACAATCCATATAGTTGGAATCATAATGTATGTAGCCTTTTTAAATTTGCTTCTTTGGCTTAGTAACATGAATTTCAGGTTCTTCCATGGCTTTCCATGGCTTGATAGGTCATTTATTTTTAGTACTGAATAATATTTCATTGTTTCCATGTACTACAGTTTATTTATTTACTCAATTACTAAAGGATATATTGGTTGCTTTAAACAGGTCTTTTAAACAGAGGTTCTTACGTAGGTTTTAGATAAGTCTTGAAACTTCAGATGTTGCATGTATCATTTAGGGCATATATATATTTTTTCTATGTTTTAACTTTTTAAAAGATCTTTATTTTTATTTATCTGCCAGAGAGAGAGAGAGAGAGAGAGAGAGAGAGAGAGAACAAGCAGGGGGAGCCAAACTTTTAAAGTTTTAACTTTTAGAGTAACAATGGCATTGTTTATCTAATTATAAATACCTCAAATTACACAGAGCAAATCCTACATTAACATCATTTATTGAATTACATATATACCTAAACTCCACTGGGTCTTGCACACAGTTTAGAATCTGATAAATGTTGTTAAAATTACTCCTTAGAAAAATAAATACATGAGAGGGATGCCTGGGTGGCTCTGTTGATTAAATATCTGCCTTCATCTCAGGCCATGGTCCCAGGGTCTTGGGAATAGGTCCCACATTAGGCTCCTTGCTGAGCAAGGATCATGCTTCTCCCTCTGTCTCTGCCTCTCTTTTTCTCTGTCTCTCATGAATATATAAATAAAATATCAAAAAATGAAAGTTTTAATTACAAAATATGTGTAGTGCATATGTGGGTATTTCAAAACAACTTGTGTGTGATAGGGGAGGTAGGGGAGACTATGAATGCAATTTATTAAACTGAAAATGTATTTGAAGATATGATAGACCAAGAACAAAAATGCAACTGAAAAAGAACACAGTAGGAGTATTTGGCATACTGTATAGCGAGACCTCCTACAGAACTAGAGAAATTAGAATACTGTGGTCCTGAGGCAAGAATAGGAAAGATACATCCCCTGAAAAAATACAGAAACAATGGTCATTTAGAGAACAACACATAAATGGACACTTGATTTAGGACAAAGTTAAAAAGCAGTAGAGAAAGGAGAGCTTTTCAATAAAGAATGCTGGGTCATTGCTATATATGTATAAGATTATATATACATATTATACACATATATATAATAAACATTGTATAAAATATGCACAATATTACATATATGCATATGTACATACACATTTTTGTGTATATATACATATATAGGAAAAGAAATATATATGAATATATATATATATATGAAAAGAAAATGACCTCTAAGACCAAGTTACCTCCTATATCCAAAATTTAATTCCAGATGTATACATTGTATATCTGAATGTCGAAGGAAATATAATAAAGCTTCCACAAGGAAACCTAAGAATGTCCTTTTGTCCTTTGAATAAGATTTCTTTTTTTAAAAAGATTTATTTATTTATTTATTTATGAGAGAGAGAGAGAGTGCGCAGTGTGGAGGGGCAGAGGAAGAGGGAGAGACAGAATCTTAAGCTGACTCCACACAGAACCCAACATGAGACTCAATCCCATGATCTTGAGACCATGACCAGAGCCTAAACCAAGAGCTAGATGCTTAACTGACTGAACCCCAGGTGCCCCTTGAATAAATTTCTTAAACAGAACATAGGAAGTACTAACCATCAAAGAAAGATAAAAAAAGAAAAGAACACCTCGTTGACCACAAGATCATTTTGCTGCCCAGCCAGAAAATGTTCACAGTTCTGTTTATATTTGCTATTTTAAATTCTCACCTCTCAGTCTCTGTCTAGCCTATTCCATTTGGTTGTTTGTCCACACAAGTCCTCTGAAATTATTTTAATAAAAAAAGGTCCTTTTTCTTCCAATCCAGGAGCATGGAACATTTTTCCATTTCTTTGTGTCTTCCTCAATTTCTTTCATGAGTACTTTATAATTTTCTGTGTATAGATTCTTGGTCTCTTTGGTTAGGTTTATTCCTAGGTATCTTATAGTTTTGGGTACAATTGTAAATGGGATTGACTCCTTAATTTCTCTTTCTTCAGTCTTGTTGTTGGTGTACAGAAATGCAACTGATTTCTGTGCATTGATTTTATATCCTGACACTTTACTGAATTCCTGTACAAGTTCTAGCAGTTTTGGAGTGGAGTCTTTTGGGTTTTCCACATATAGTATCATATCATCTGCGAAGAGTGATAATTTGACTTCTTCTTTACCAATTTGGATGCCTTTAATTTCTTTTTGTTGTCTGATTGCTGAGGCTAGGACTTCTAGTACTATGTTGAATAGCAGTGGTGATAATGGACATCCCTGCCGTGTTCCTGACCTTAACGGAAAAGCTTTCAGTTTTTCTCCATTGAGAATGATATTTGCGGTGGGTTTTTCATAGATGGCTTTGATAATATTGAGGTATGTGCCCTCTATCCCCACACTTTGAAGAGTTTTGATCAGGAAGGGATGCTGTACTTTGTCAAATGCTTTTTCAGCATCTATTGAGAGTATCATATGGTTCTTGTTCTTTCTTTTATTAATGTGTTCTATCACATTGATTGATTTGCGGATGTTGAACCAACCCTGCAGCCCTGGAATAAATCCCACTTGATCGTGGTGAATAATCCTTTTAATGTACTGTTGAATCCTATTGGCTAGTATTTTGGCGAGAATTTTTGCATCTGTGTTCATCAAGGATATTGGTCTGTAGTTCTCTTTTTTGGTGGGATCCTTGTCTGGTTTTGGGATCAAGGTGATGCTGGCCTCATAAAATGAGTTTGGAAGTTTTCCTTCCGTTTCTATTTTTTGGAACAGTTTCAAGAGAACAGGAATTAGTTCTTCTTTAAATGTTTGGTAGAATTCCCCTGGGAAGCCGTCTGGCCCTGGGCTTTTGTTTGTTTGGAGATGTTTGATGACTGTTTCAATCTCCTTACTGGTTATGGGCCTGTTCAGGTTTTCTATTTCTTCCTGGTTCAGTTGTGGTAGTTTATATGTCTCTAGGAATGCATCCATTTCTGACCTTTGTCTTGGCAAACCAGAAAGGTATCCTCTGACCTCACGGTATATTAAGCAGTGTTTGATACATTTTGCCACTTAGCCCTAAGATGAAATATGTTATTCTCTGGAATTCCAAGACTCTATGTTCTTTTGATATTCCTATCACCTCATTGTCAGCTTTTCCTCAGTTGTTTTCTTTTTGACTCATCCTACTACTCCATCTATTACATTAGCATTTATCATAACTATAACCTGGCCTCCTTCTCTAAATGTTTTCTCTAAATGGCCTCAGCAAGTCTTATGATTGTAGGAAACGTCTATATGCTAATTATCCCCAAACATGTATCTCTAGTCTTGGACTACTCCCTGATTTTCAGACTCATATATCTAATTGCCTAAACTTCTAAGTTTGTATACCCAATAAGTATTGCAAATTTAATGTGCTTGGGACAGAACTATTCATTTCTTTTATGTATCCCCATGTAAAATCTTCCCTTTCCCCAATCATCCCACTTAGAGTAAATGGATTTTTTTGTAGAAAATTGGAAGTATTCCTTGACGCTAACTTTCCCTTTAACTCTTATACATAATCTATCCTCAAGTCCTGTCAATATTGTTTCCTAAATTTAACCTCACATTAATCTTTTCTCATTCCACTGAAATATTTTTACCCTGATCCACAAACATCTCTACCTGAATTAATAAACAGCTTCCTAAAGGATGTTGCTATTTAAGCACCTGACCCATTCAATTTATTTTCTATGTAATAGAAAAAGTAATTTTTTCAAGGCTTACAGTATATCATATCAATCCCTCCTCATAAGATTTTCATTTTCTCCCAGAATAAGCAAATCCTATATTATACACTCCAAGTAGAAATTATATTTTTTCCAGTGTTTTGGATTTTGACCCCCCACCCCTCTTTCCTCAACCCTTCATTTTTTTCCCAGAGTCCAGAGTCTCATATGGTTTTTCTCCCTTTCTGCTCTCTTCCCATTCAGTTTTTCCCCCAACCCCTATTGTTCTCCACACTATTCCTTATGTTCCACATATGAGTGAAACTATATGATAATTGTGTTTCTCTGATTGACTTATTTCACTTAGCATAATACCCTCCAATTCCACTTACATGGACATGGATGGAACTGGAGGGTATTATGCCAAGTAGACAATTTTTCTCTCTTCAAGATTGGAAACAGAAGAATGCTATTTATTGATATATACTTCAGCATTTGGTGAGTAGGCTTGCCATCTTGACAAATATGAGTGGAGTAAAATAACTGAAATGGCTGTGCTTTTGGTACGTCGCAGCTATATGGTTTTGAGGTCAGGCCTTGGTAAGCACTCAATAGGGAGACCTGAATAAAGCCAACCATGGGGGATTTATAGTGCAGGTTGTAGACACAGCTGGGCATTATTCTATTTCTCGTTAGACTAAAGAGATGGTTAAACCTGGGAAGAAGGCTTGTCAGTGAAGTCTCATCTGGAAATTTCAACAGTGCTTTGTGATTTTACTATGTCTCAATCAAGTCTGCAGGTTAAGGTTCTAAACACCTAAGTCTTAGGTTCTATATGGATCATAGGGCTTATTGTTTTTATTATTTTGGGCTTCAATCAGGGACAAGAGAAAGAATTATCTTAGAGGCTTTATCTTGGACTCATGTGGCTTACTTAGTCTCAAATAAAAGTCACCATGAAACAGTCACAAATTGTCTCTGAATTTCATTACAGAAGCAGTACTTGGTGTTTCCCAACCAGTAAGCAACAACAACTGAGAATTCACCTACGGGGGGCATATATTTTATTTGTAAACATACACAAAGTAATGTGAAGTTTTATTATAATGGCATTTCCTTGAATTAATAGAGCAAAGTGATTCAGTTAAGCTATGGCAAGTCCAAAGACTAAGAAAACAAGTTTAAATGTCCGTATATGGAATACTCTGGTTGTAGGAATTAGCCTTCAATATGAAATGGAGGAGACACTTCTTGAAAGGATTGTTATATCATTTTCATATAACTCAGTAATTTGTATCTTTGAAAGTGGCTGGACTCTCCTAATCAGTACATGAATTAGTACACTGTAGTAGAATTCTTCCAAAACAAACAACTATATGTATATATCAAACTGGTTTAATAATCAGGTGATGAACATTACAAGGTGAACACTGCAGATACAGCAGGGGGAAAAGCTGGAGACCCTGACTATATTATGGCAAAATAATTGCCTGTTTTAATTTGAAAGGCAGATTGCATGCTTACCAATTCTGTAGATCTAGCCAAAACTATTAAAAAAGAACAAATATTAGTAAATATTGAGCATTTCTTGTCACTTATATCAAATTATTATAATAATAAAAGTATGTTAAGTATTATAACAACATGGATAAAAATCAGTTGGTTATCAAGGATAGAAAAACAGAAAATCCAAAGAGTAAGGGTTTCACAGGTAAGGCTTGCTACATAAAGGATACAACTCTCAGTTAAATTTGCATTTCATATAAAAAATATTGGTTTAGTATTAGAATGTCCCAATTATTGCATAAGATATAATACAAATATTCATTGTTTATCTAGAATTTAAATTTAACTGGACATCTTGAATTTTTATTTGCTAAATCTTGCAATCCTATTTGACACATAAAGAAGTCACGCTGCTTCTAAACCATGAACAGATGAGATAAAGCTGAAAATCACTTTAAACAATGAGATCCATTAAGAATTTTCACCCAAAAATAGCCCTTTAGCAAATATAAGAATATAGCCTGTATTTGCTATTGTGACATAGCCTTTTAACAAAGATAGGAACAAGAGTGTTGTCATCCTACTGAAACCTATTGTTTCAAGTGGTCTCAAGATAACAACATAAATGAAAAGACAGGCATGAAAGCAAGGAAGAATAGAAATAAATCCACTGTAATAAACATGGCCAGAAAAAGAATCTGGCCATGGTGTGGCTACTGACACTGGGAATGACTGGAAGCAAAAGGATCAGAAGCCTTCTATGTTTTCAAGGAAATTGTTATGCAGACTTACTACAAACTGTCCTGGAAGAGTCTGGGACTGAGCAATCCAAAAATAAGTGTTACTCTGGCAAACTTGCAACAGGAGGAAGCAGGCTTTTAAAGCTGCAATCCCTGATTTAGACCATGAACTGAGATGCTCACTTCTGATGTGGTCATCTGAGTATAGTAGCAAGAAAGAATTTCACAGATGGCCTCTCTGGAGCCATAAGAAATAAAAATCAAGAAAGTTCCTCCCAGAGAGTAGGACTTGGGTCTCTTGGAGGAACTTTCTTAACTATCACGTCAATGTTGCTTGACTATACATGCCTACCCAGCTTCTATCAGTAACTGCTATGGAAGACTAACCACTGTGATTTTCCGCTCTTCCCTATTTGATGGTAATTTTTGTTGTGTTTGATTTCTCCTTGGTCCACATTTATATATTATATTTGGCAAAAAGAACCAACATTATAACTTACTTTTATTTCATAAGGAACCTGGGTCACAGGAAGCTCATTGGGCTGGCTGCACAGAACCTCAGTTCATTCAGACATCCAGGACTTTGAGCTGAATGAAGCAACCAAGTAGACTGAGGGTTTTAAACATTAAGGGAATAGGATGTGTTGTTTGTGTGACAGAGGCTGCCCTCAGATATTTGGTGATCAAAGGAAAATACACTGAGACTGCTAACTGTTACCCAAATCTGGTCTCCTCTTTTTCCTGGACTCTTGGCTGACTTACATTTGGTAGTCTCTGTCTAATACCAAGGCAGAGCCATAGGTTCTCTGTAATAGCTGTTTCTGATTCTCATTCACTTGTCAATATGAAAAGGTATTTGATGAGCTGATTCTATTTATCATTGTTATAGTGTGGATAGTCGTTTATGATATAAGCATTATTAAGGAAATACTAAAAATGTAGTGGAATTTCTGGCAGGTTTAGAGACCAAGCAAAAGTTATTTTTAAAGTGATGTAGAATTTCCGTAGTTCTTCATACAATGTAAGCAGACATATACTCCTCAAATATAATGTCAGAGATGCACTCAGGTATGTTGTTGGGGTTATAGCTAATAATATATACTCTTTCACATACCTAAAATATAAGATTAGTGCATCCTTCTTGATCCTATTAACCCTATGTTAACTGGATGTTCAAAATCATGTGACTTATGAGCCTGATGAATTTTACCTAAATAGATTAAGCACAGCAAGCAAAAAGTCAAGGAAAATCATTAAAAAGTTTTGCATAGACTAATGACTATACAAATCTTCCCTGCAAAACTTTAGAAGACAAAGAATATGTAAGAGCTAAGTGTTTTAGATATGGCCTTTAATTTAAAACACAAAGTAAAATACCATGTCTACTTAGAGAAAAACAAAAACAAAAACAAAAAAACAACAACAACTGAGAGGGAGAGAGTGAATGGCATTTCATACTTCTGAGACCTGATCCTAAGATCCATAATATAAATTTGTATGTTGCTGTTAATTCCATGTTTACAGAGACATAAGACCTTTCTATGTATAGTTTAAGATTCTAGTGATGTCAGGCACAAGGGTAGAGTCAAATTGGCTGCCTAGGTTTGAAAGCTAACTCAACACTCTTTTTTGGGGGTGTGTGTGTGTGGTCATTCTAGGCAAGATATATAACCTAGTTAAGACTCTTTCTTCTTCTGTAAAATGATGATAATAGTTTATGCACCAAAAAAAAAAAAAAAGTGAGAACTATATTAGCTTAATGTTCCTCAAGCTTTAGCTTTGTCACAGTCATCTATAGTTCCTGGTAAGATTCTTCACTTCTAACAAGTTCGCAGTCAGATAGTGCTGATCTAAAAACCACACTTTGAGAGCCACTGTATAAAATAATATATGTGGGGCGCCTGGGTGGATCAGTGGGTTAAAGCCTCTGCCTTCGGCTCAGGTCATGATCCCAGGGTCCTGGGATCGAGCTCCTCATTGGGCTCTCTGCTCAGCAGGGAGCCTGCTTCCTCCTCTCTTTCTCTCTCTCTCTGTTTCTCTCTGCCTACTTGCGATCTCACTCTGTCAAATAAATAAATAAAATCTTAAAAAAAAAAAAAGATTCTCTCATTAAAAAAAATAAAAAAATAAAAATATATGTAAAGCACTACTAAATTGTATGACATTATAAATGCTTGATATGTTTTCACTATTAATTTTCTTGGTTTTTCATCTTTATAGTTGTAAAAAAAACAAACATTTACTTTGTAAATAGTTTTACTTAAGGTGAACCTTGCTTTGTTATCATATGCATATATAAAGTTTCCAAATTGAAAGATTTTGTGGTGATGATATAACAGAATGCATTTGATAAAAGAATACTTTATGGAACAAAGCAACAAGATGGCAGAGGAGTAACAGACTGAAATGACATCAGATCCCAGGAGTTTAGTTAGATAGTTATCAAACCATTCCAAATACCTACAAACTCAACAGGAGATATAAAAGAAGAGCAGCAATTTTAGGAACAGAAAATCAACCACTTTCTGAAAGGTAGGACATGCAGAGGAGTGAATCCAAAGTGATGGGAAGATAGACCATGGTGGGGAGGGGCCAGCTTGCAGCAAGCAGTGAAGCAGTAGAGCACAAAATCTGAACTCTTAGAATTCTGTTCCCCTGAGGGACATTGCATCAGAGGCTAAGTGGGAGTGGAGTCCTCAGGGGGACAGTGTGGTCTCAGTTCCTGTGGGGTCAGAGAAAGATCAGGATGTCAGAGTGTGGCAGAGCTGCCAGGTATCAGAGTGGGAAACCCGACTACAGAGGCAGAGACAAGGAGTGAGCTTTCAGATCAGGGTTACCTTAAACCCTGATCCAAGGCACAGCCAGGCCACTGCTCTTCAAGCAGAGACCCCATGAGTGGCAGATCCAGGGAGATTCACCTTCCTCCTCGGGGAGAAGCAGTGCAGCAGGAGTCTGCTGGGTTTGGAGACTCCAAATGGGATCTTGGGTCAGAGAGAGAAACAGTTGGTCACAGGCCAGGTGAGCTTGGACTGTGGCTGGAGACCAGGGAGATGGAGTGATTGACTGCTTATCTCTGAGGGCACATTGAGGAGTGGGGACCCAGGCTCTTGGCTCCTCTGGACTGGAGATTGGGAGGCCACCATTTTTGTTCGTATCCTCCAAAGTGGTATGGAAAGGATTCAGGCAACAAAATCTCCAAGAGCAAACCAGAGCAGGTTACTTAGCCTGGCCCTTGTGAAGGGCAGTGCAATTCTGCCTCAGGCAAGGACATTTGAGACTCACTGCAACAGGAGCCCCCCGCACCAAAAAAGATCAGCAAGCACATCCATCCAAGACCAAGTTCTCCAATCAATGAGAACTGCGGAACTCCAGAGCTAGGGGAAAGCAATGCATAGAATTCATGGCTCTTTCTCCATGATCCTTTAGTCTTGCAGAGTTAATTTTTTAAATTTTTTTCCCTATTCTAATTTTTTAAACTTTTCCTCTTTCCTCTTTTAACATTTTTTAACTAGTTTATCTTAACAATACCTTTCTAAAAAAAAAAAAATACCTTTTAAACCTTCATTGTTACAGTCATATTTTCACTTCATTGTATTTAACCTTATTTTTTTTGTGTATATATATTTGTTTTTTCTAAAAACATTTGGGATACAATGTCTTTTAATACATTAAAATATACCCTAATCTAGCACATGGCATTGTTCTAGTCTCCAGCCAGAGCACTTTTTCTTCTCTTTTTTCTTCTTTTTCCGATCAACTTATCTTATCTTTTTTAAGAATTTGTTTTTGATTTTCATCTTTACATCATATTACATCCCTTCTTGTGTTTACCCTTCTTTTTTGTCTATATAAATAACTTTTACTTTCTTTAAAATTTTGGGAGGTGGTTTCTTCCAAGAGACCAAAATACACCCAAAACAAGTGGGTGACTCTGTTTTATATATATATATATATATATATATTTTTTTTTTTTTTTTTTTTTTCCTTTTTCCTCCTTTCTTCTCCCGCCTGTTTTAGGTCTTTTCTAATTTGTTTACCGTACATATTTTTCTGGGATCTATACCACTATTTTTAGTATTTTATTTGTTCCTTCATATATTCTTATCTGGATAAAATGACAAAGCTGGAAAAACTCACCACAAAAAAAGAACAAGAGGTAGAACTGATAGCTAGGGACCTAATTGATACAAACATTTGTAATATGTCAGAACTAGATTTCAGAATGATAATTCTCAGGGTGCTAGCTGGGCTCAAAAAAGGCATGGAAGATATCAGAAAACCTTTCTGGAGAAATAAAATTCCTTTCTGGAGGAATAAAAGAACTAAAATCTAACCAAGTCGAAATTTTTTAAAAAAGCTATTAATGAAGTGTAATAAAAAATGGAGGCTCTTACTGCTAGCATAAATGAGGCACAAGAGATAATTAGTGATATAGAGGACCAAATGATGGAGAATAAGGAAACTGGGCAAAAGAGAGACAAACAACTACTGGACCACAAGGGGAGAATTTAAGAGATGAATGATACCATAAATCAAAACAATATTCAAATAATTGGAATCTAGAAGAAGAAGAAAGAGTGAGAGGGCAGAAGGTATATTGGAGCAAATTACAATACAGAATTTCCCTAACATGGCAAAGGGAACAAGCATCAAAATTGAGGAAGCACAGAGAACCACTCTCAAAATCAATAAAAATAAGTCCACACCTATTATTTAATAGAAAAGCTTATAAGTCTTAGTGACAAAGAGAAAATCCTGAAAGCAGCTCAGGACAAGAAACTCTGTGACATACAATGGTAGAAATATTAGATTAGAATCAGACTTGTCCACAGTGACATGACAGGTCAGAAAGCTGGCATGGTATATTCAGAGCAATATATGAGAAAAATAAGCAGCCAAGGATACTATATCGAGCTAGGCTATCATTGAAAATAGAAGGAGAGATAAAAAGCTTCCAGGACAAACAAAAATTAAAAGAACTGCAAACATCAAATCAGCTCTACAAGAAATATTGAAAGGGGTCCTCTAAGCAAAGAGAGAACCTAAAACTAGTAGACCAGAAAGGAACAAAGACCATATACAGCAACAGTCACCTTACAGGCAATACAATGACACTAAATACATACCTTTCAAGAGTTACCCTGAATATAAATGGGCTAAATGCCCCCAATCAAAAGACACAAGGTATCAGAATGGATAAAAACCCAAACCCATCAATATGCTATCTGCATGAAACTCATTTTAGATCCAAAGACACCTCTAGATTTAAAGCAAGGGGCTGGAAAACAATTGAACATGCTAATGGACATCGAAAGAAAGCTAGGGTGGCAATCCTTAGATCAATTAAATTTTAAGCTAAAGACCATAATAAGAGATGAAGAAGGACACTATATAATACTCAAAGGGTCTTTCCAACAAAAAGATCTAATAATTTTAAATATCTATGCCCCTAACATGGGAGCAGTCACCTATATAAACCGATTAATAATAAAATAAACACATCAGGGGCGCCTGGGTGGCTCAGTGGGTTAAGCCACTGCCTTTGGCTCAGGTCATGATCTCAGGGTCCTGGGATCAAGTCCCATGTCGGGCTCTCTGCTCGGCAGGGAGCCTGCTTTCCCCTCTCTCTCTCTCTCTGCCTGCCTCTCTGCCTACCTGTGATCTCTCTCTCTCTCACTGTCAAATAAATAAATAAATAAAATCTTTAAAAAAAATAAAAAATAAAAAAATAAACACATCAACAATAACAAAATAATTGTAGGGGACTTTAACATCCCCCTCACTGAAATGGACAGATCATCCAAGCAAAAGATTAACAAGGAAACAAAGGTTTTAAATGACACACTGGACAAGAAGGACGTCACAAATATATTCAGAACATTCTATCCAAAAGCAATGGAATACACATTCTTCTCTAGTGCACATGGAACATTCTCCAGAATAGATAACATTCTGGGTCACAAATCAGGTATCTATCAGTACCAAAAGATTGGGATCATTCCTTGCATATTTTCAGACTACAATGCTCTGAAGCTTGAATTCAACTACAAGAGGAAAGTTGGAAAGAACTCAAATCCATGGAAGTTAAAGAGCATCTTATTAAAGAATGAATGGGTCAACCAGGAAATTAAAGAAGAATTGAAAAAGACTCATGGAAACAAATGAAAAGAAAACACAACTGTTCAAAATCTTTGGGACAGCAAAGGTGGTCCTAGAGGAAAGTATATAGTGATACAAACCTTTCTCAAGAAACAAGAAAGGTCTCAAATACACTACCTAACCCTACACCTAAAGGAGCTGGAGAAAGAACAGCAAAGAAAGCCTAAACCTAGCAGGAAAAGAGAAATAAAAAAGATGAGAGCAGAAATCAATGATATAAAATCCAAAAGAATAGTAGAACAAATCAATGAAACTAGGAGCTGGTTCTTTGAAAGAATTGATAAGATTGATAAACCCCTGGCCAGAATGATCAAAAAGAAAAGAGAAAGGACCCAAATTAATAAAATCATGAATGAAAGAGGAGAGATCACAACCAACACCAAAGAAATACAAACAATTATAAGACCATATTATGAGCAACTATACATCAGCAAATTTGACAATCTGGAAAGAAATTGATGCATTCCTAGATACATATAAACTACCAAGACTGAACCAGAAAGAAATAGAAAACCTGAACAGACCCATAACCAGTAAGGAGATTGAAGCAGTCATCAAAAATCTCCCAAAAAACAAGAGCCCAGGGACAGATGGCTTCCCAGGGGAATTCTACCAAACATTTAAAGAAGAATGAATACCTATTCTCTCAAACTGTTTCAAAAAATAAAAATGGAAGGAAACTGCCAAACTCATTTTATGAAGCTAGGATTACCTTGATCTGAATATCAGACAAAGCCCCCACCAAAAAGGAGTTTTGCAGACCATTATCCTTGGTGAACATGGTTTCCAAATTCACACTAAACTACTAAGATCCAACACTACATTAAAAGGATTATTCACCACGACCAAGTGAGATTTGTTCCTGGGCTGCAAGGTTGGTTCAACATCCACAACTCAGTTAGTGTGATACAATACATTAATGAAAGAAAGAATAAGAACCATAGGATATTCTCAGTAGATGTTGAAAAAGCATTTGATAAAGTACAGCATCCTTTCTTGATCAAATCCTAAAATTTATATGGAGCCAGAAAAGACCCTAAATAGCCAGAGGAATGTTGAAAAAGAAAGCCGAAGTTGGTGGCATCACAAGTCCAGACTTCAAGCTCTATTACAAAGCTATAATCATCAAGACAGTATGGTACTGGCACAAAAACAGATGCATAGATCAATGGAACAGAATAGAGAATTAGACCCCAAAATTAGACCCTCAATTCTATGGTCAACTAACCTTCTACAAAGCAGGAAAGAATGTCCAATGGAAAAAAAGACAGTCTTGTCAACAAATAGTGTTGGGAAAACTGGACAGCCACATGCAGAAGAGTGAAACTGGACCATTTCCTCATACCACAAAAATAGGCTCAAAATGCATGAAAGACCTCAATGGGAGACAGAAATCCATCAAAATTCTTGAGGAGAACATGAGCAGCAATCTCTTCGACCTCAGCCACAGCAACTTCTTCCTAGAAACATCACCGAAGGCAAGGGAAGCAAGGGCAAAAATGAATTATTGGGACTTCATCAAGATCAACAAAACCAAAAGACTACTGACAGGATGGGACAAGATATTTGCAAATGACATATCAGATAAAGGGCTAGTATCCAAAATCTATAAAGAATTTATCAAACTCAACACCCAAAGAACAAACAATCCAATCAAGAAATGGGCAGAGGACACGAACAGACACTTCTGCAAATAAGATATCTAGATGGCCAACAGACACATGAAAAGGTGTTTCACATCACTTGGCATCAGGAAAATACAAATCAAAACCACAATGAGATATGACCTCACACCTGTCAGAATGGCTAAAATTAACAAATCATGAAACAACAGATGTTGGAGAGGATGTACAGAAAGGGGAACCCTCCTACACTGTTGGTGGGAATGCAAGCTGGTGCAACCACTCTAGAAAACAACATGGAGGATCTTCAAAAAGTTGATAATAGTGCTACCCTATGACCGAGCAATTGTACTGCTGTGTATTTACCCTAAAGATACAAATTTACTGATCCGAAGGGGCATGTGCACCCGAATGTTTATAGCAGCCATGTTCACAATAGTCAAACTATGAAAAGAACCTAGATGTCCATCAACGGATGAATGAATAAAGAAGAAGTAGTATATATATACAATGGAATACTATACAGCCGTCAAAAGAAATGAAATCTTGCCATTTGCAACAACATGGATGGAACTAGTGGGTTTTATGCTGAGCAAAATAAGTCAATCAGAGAAAGACAATTATCACATGATCTCCCTGATATGAGGAATTTGAGAGGTGGTGTAGGGGTTGGGAGGTAGGGAAGGAACAAGAGAAACAAGATGGGATTGGGAGGGAAACAAACCATGAAAGACTCGTAATATCACAAACAAACTGAGGGTTGCTGAGGGGAGGAGGATAGGGTGAGGGTGTTTGGGTTATGTACATTGGAGAGTGTATGTTATATGGTGAGTGCCGTGAAGTGTGTAAGCCTGATGATTCACAGACCTATACCCCTGGGGCAAATAATATAACATTATTTAATATAATACATAATATAATATAATCATATAACAGTATATGTCAATAAAAATAATTTTAAAAAATTGGAAAGAAAGAATACTTTATGGAGTGAATTACTCTGTGTTATCATTTTGGAATTTTACATCTTGGATTTTCTTAAGAATGGTGTTTCTTAACTAGGCTGACAATTTTTTTTTGAGATTTTATTTATTTATTTAACAGACAGAGAGAGATCACAAGTAGGCAGAGAGGCAGGCAGAGAGAGAAGAGGAAGCACACTCCCGGCAGAGCAGAGAGCCAGATGCGGGGCTCAATCCCAGGACACCGAGACCGTGACATGAGCCTAAGGCAGAGGCTTAACCCACTGAGCCACCCAGGCGCCCCTAGGCTGACAATTTTAAAGTTTAACTGATTAAATAAATTTAATTTGGAATAATAATGTGTTCAATATTATCCTTAAATTCTTCATTGCTATGGTGTGCAGGTGCACGATTTTCTTCACAAAGAATGCAGATATTTTCTTTCACTATTATTTTCACACTGCATGTCGGAAACTATTAAATGTGTTATAAATGATTAATATGTCATTACTTTGTTGAAATTTTCTTTTTGACTTAAAGATATGTTGCAGTATAATATGCATATAAAAGAAGAGAACTGATGACATATGCAAAGAGAAAACATACAAACCATAAACCAACTCATCCAAAATCCAAATAAAGACAAAGAATAATCAAGAAGGTGTCTTCTCAGCCATCTGTACCCCAATGTTTATAGCAGCAATGGCCATGGTCGCCAAACTGTGGAAAGAACCAAGATGCCCTTCAACGGATGAATGGATAAGGAAGATGTGGTACATATACACGACGGAGTATTATGCCTCCATCAGAAAGGATGAATACCCAACTTTTGTAGCAACATGGACGAGACTGGAAGAGATTATGCTGAGCAAAACAAGTCAAGCGGAGAGAGTCAAGTATCATATGGCTTCACTTATTTGTGGAGCATAATAAAGAACATGGACGACATGGGGAGATGGAGAGGAGAAGGGAGTTGAGAGAAATTGGAAGGGGAGATGAACCACGAGAGACTATGGACTCTGAAAAACAACCTGAGGGTTTTGAAGGGGCAGGGGGGTGGGAGGTTGGGGAACCAGGTGGTGGGTAATAGGGAGGGCACGTATTGCATGGAGCACTGTGTGTGGTACAAAAACAATGAATACTGTTACGCTGAAAATAAAAAAAAAAAAAAAAGAAAGTGTCTTCTCTGATCATACGAAATGGATGATTAGTGAAGTAAAAGAACAATGAAAAAAATTATAGCAAAGGCAAAAGAACTTTCCATATTTTGTTTTGTTTTGTTTGTTTTGCTCAAAGAGGCCACCTACAAGTTAATGATGGCTATAGGAATGTCAGAATACATTTGAGATTTTGAAATGAATAATACATTTATCAGTATTATCAGTCAAGACTTTGTATTATTTAATTTAAAAAATCTTGAAAGTGTTTATCCACCTTGTTTGCACTTTTTTTCTTTTCCTCTCCTTAATGAATCCTCTTGAAATGTTTTATCTAATCCCAAAGAAAATATTTGTATACTAACAAAAGAAAGGAGGAAAGAAATATGTTTAGCATGCAGATTAAGCAGTAAATAGTAATAACAAACTATTGGTGACATCTACAGTTTTTCACAAGCCAAAACAATATACCTCCACTTATTTTTACCATTTTTCCCTACAATTGTGTCAAATAAAATAGTGACAATATTTGCATTAAGTAGCTTGTGGAAACTGAACAAAGACTTTGAACTGGTAAATACCTTGTCTTCTTCAATGTAATTATTTACTTCTTTGACAGTTTCACTGTTGATGAGGACATAGGAAATAACTTTTACTGCAAGCTCTAAGATATGTGGAATTTTTATCTGATGGTTGTTATTAAACATTGTTTAAATGAAAAGTGACATTGTCTCCTTTAATGGACTAAATCTTCAAAAGATTAGCAAACAAAAAAAGCTTCAGGCATGAACTGAATTTTTATGATTTTCTTCTTGACACACTGCCATACTGTGCAAGTTTCAGATGATTTTAAGAGCTACCTGGAGTGGTCTTAATTCCCAATTCCCCTAGGAATCTCTAAAATACTAAGTATTATCTTTGGCTTCTTATTGGGAGAACTTATTTCTTTCTTTGGTCTTTATTGATCCTAACCATCTCTGAAAACACAGTTTATACCAAAGAATGTTTTCAGCATAAAGAAGAATAAGTGATAAGAGCAAAAGCAGTAACTATATCCTGATGAAAAATCTAGACTGAGGTAAAAGCTCTGTTTTTCAAGTAAACAAGAACATTTATATTTTATTTACAATTCTGACTGTATTTTATTTTTTGCATGACCTTGGGAAACACATTTCCTTGTTAAGACAAATATATATACACATATATATGAAGAGACAATTCAAAAACAGCATAATCCGGAATACTATTAAATATACCTTTCAGTCATGTATAATTTTTCAATGATGAATATTTTAGATGGAGATCAATACTGAAACCAGTATATTTGCAAATTAGGTGTACAATTATGTGATATTGAGCAATATTAACATATTGAAATAATACTGTTTTAAATATATGAAAAAATATACATTATAGTAAACCTTTCTAATATCTGGAACAAAATGCTAAGTAGACATATTTTTGTCTTCAAAACCTGTCTTATGCAGGTAACATTCAATTGCAATTATTATATGACTTGGTCATAATACCCCAGATTTAAAGCTCCATAGTGGCAGATGTAATATTTATTGGTGTATTAAATTCTGTAGTGAAATAATAATAGTCATATTATTAATGAGTGACAGAAATTCATTCTGTTATTCTCTTAGGTTATCTGAATTTCTTCTTCCTAGTGATTTCATTAATTGTAAACCAGTGTCATAAATCCAAATTATACTTCACAATTCTACTTGTTCATTTGGCTAGATTTGAAGTAACTGATTTTTTTTTTTTCTTTGCCAAAATAACTTTACTTTTGTCTTGCAAGGCAATATAACTACCTGTTTATTTACATACTTTTTTTTTCTTTTCAGCTTGTAAGCTTGCTTTGTCTAAATTACCTTGCATCTGCTATTCAAGTTTTTATTTGGGTCCTCTTCTATTACCAGTTTTTAAGTTAAAATTGCTCAGGATTCTGCTCTGAGTCTTTTTACTATTACATTATTTCTCTACTTATCTTCATCCACTTTACACTGAGGGTTGATAATAAACCATGAAGAAAATCATCATAAAGTCATTACACCTCTGAGATGACTAACTCAAAGTTCTAAATGTCTATACTGATACTTTTCATCCTGTGATAACTTGATTGATAAAGAATTTCTACTCCAATTCCAAATTATTGATGATTTTTAATTTATCCCTCTTTCAAAAATTGAACAATAGATTCTTATACAAAGTTATATATCAGATTTTTTTTTAAAGATTTTATTTATTCATTTGACAGAGAGAGAGATCACAAGCAGAGAGGTAGGCAGAGAGAGAGAGAGAGAAGCAGGCTCCCTACGGAGCAGAGAGCCCGATGCGGGGCTCGATCCCAGGACCCTGAGATCATGACCTGAGCCGAAGGCAGCGGCTTAATCCACTGAGCCACCCAGGTGCCCCTATATCAGATTTTTTACTTTAATTTCCATGAATTTAGGAAGTCCAATATGGATCCATTTACATTTTTCCTCTCAGACCAAAACATTTGTAATTTCTCAAATGTTTCTTTTCCTGGAAGGGATAATGTTCAAGTTCAAGTCAGAATTCTAAAAGGTTATTTTATCTCCATGTTCAATACATTCCAAATTCCTATAAATTCTGCATATTAAATATAAATTTTATCTACATCCCTTATGTCTACAGCAAGTGTGATGATATCAATGATAATATCAATCTTCTACAAAGACGAAGTGAGTTTTGGATATCCACATTGCCTCTAAATGGTTTCAATATATTATTCACAAATCAGCTAAAGTCTTAAAATATAAAATAAAATCATTTGTCCAGCTGAAATATCTCATTGGCTACCAAAATGGCCCATAGCCTCATGTCATGTGGCTTCTGCCAACTTCACAAGGCATATATCATGATATTTACTGTCTTCCTTGAGCTATAGTCACACTGCATCTTTTCCTATTTCCAATGCTAGTTTCATTCATGCCCATTTTCATATGCTATTGCCTATTCCATGAATTCCATTCCTTTCCTCTACCTGTCCCCTACCCCTGAATACACATTAAATTTAATGATTTTTTCAACTTACTGTCCCTTTCACTGGAAATATTCCCTGAATATTAAGGCTACATATTATCTTATAGAATGTATCTTCTCACTAAACCTGACACCACTACTAGGTAAAAGAAGCATTAGATTCAGATCCTATTGTAATCTCAGAGATACCCAGCTGGCTTGACAAACATTCAGCACTCAACAGCTGTTTACTAAAGGAATCACTATCTATATACTGACCACCTGTAAATCTATACCTAATTCCAACCATAACATTTTTAGATAAATGTTTCATGGAAATTTCAAACTACGCTTTTCTCATTTTCAGATAGAAATCTGAGTCATCCTTATTCCTTATTCTCCCTCACATACAACACCAAATTTATAAAATTCTAATGCTTCTTCCAAAATGTAGCTTAAGTTCATCCACTCCTCTGCATGCCTATTATACTATTCTAGCCTAAGACCCCATCATTCGTTATCTGCCTATTACAGAAGTTTCCTAGTTGGACTTCCCATCACCAGTGTTGCAACTATACAGCAAAAAGAGGTCAGTTATGCAAATTTTATTTCACCCACCTGCTTAATATTCTTTAATATTTTTATTTCCGTAATATAAACTCCTTAAGACTTTAAGGGCCCTATATTATTAAATAATCATGTTCATAATTTAAAAAGTTGAAGTTTTTAGTTTGTGAATATTTTCTCCTGTGAAACTATGTAGGAGAAAAATCAAATTCTATCAATTCAGCATTCCTTTTATATAACAATACATAAGGAAGGAAGATACCTTTCTTAGGAAATATAAAACTAAGTTTTTTCTTTCTGATTTAAGCTATAGAAAATTTCTAAGTGGTATAAAGCCAATCATCTTGTCAAGAGATTTATATTCCTATAATTCCTTGGAATTACCCTTAATTATACTGTGTCACACATAGTATGGTGGGCTAATTTTGGAGATACAAGTTTCTCAATAACATCTTTTTCTCCCAGTTGAGAAAATGCTAAAATAAAATATTCAAAGAAAATTTTAATGAAATCTCAGAGATTATAGAACCTTATATATACAATTGGGTAATCTGATTTTTAACAGAAATTGTTTGCATTATGATGTTGCTTACCCTATTTTACTGATATTTTGATATGCCTATGTGTTACAGTGCCATACAATTTCCTGTCCAACCAAAAACCCATACTGGGAAATTTCAGCTCCTCAAAGCCTTGTTATAAGCAAATCTTTGACAGAGGCAAATATATATATATATATTTTTTTTTCCTCACCTTCCTAAAACCTCCTCTCTTGAGTCTTATTTATGGTCTAATACCTTCATTTCCACCATATGAATAATAATGCATGTTCATAACTTTCAGGAAAGGAAAGAGAGAAACACACACACACACACACACACATACACACACGGAAGAGAGGTAGAGTTTATAGTAAAGAGCACTGATCATGGGTAGTTATGTGATTTTGGTCCTTACACACTTTGTTTCTCAGCTTCCTCATCTGTAAAATTGGGATAATAAAAGTAACTATGTTAAAATGTTGCTACTATGATGAAGTGCATTATTTATAAAACTACTTAAACCAGTGCCAGGGACTGAGGATAACTATATAATTGTTAATTACTATAAGCCAAGAAAATGTGTATATAAAGAATCGATTTAGCACAGAAATTCTTTTGTAAGGGAATTATTCAAATATTTAGAAAAGATAATGTCCGCTTTGAAA
This sequence comes from Meles meles, assembly GCF_922984935.1. Lineage (NCBI taxonomy): Eukaryota > Metazoa > Chordata > Mammalia > Carnivora > Mustelidae > Meles > Meles meles. The sequence goes on along the minus strand of NC_060069.1, from coordinate 127,070,024 downwards.
TGGACACCTTTCACCTTTTTTATATTAGACATGCCTCGTGCTGTTAGTCATTTAGTTTAAAGTGTCTGAAACAGTCTGCATATTAATCAATCAACACACATTTGTATATATTTCACACTTAGAATGTGAACTCTAAAACTGAAAAGAAAAACCTATAGGGAATGTAGCCTAAATGGAGATAGACTGGTAGCATCAGCTGTAATTCATTCGTCTATTCATTTATTCACTTAACAAGTCTGTATTGAGTACTCACTGTATGCCAAGCACTAAGCTAGGTGTCAAGGACACAAAGATAAATTTAAACCAGCCATCACCCTTAAATAGATCATTATAAAACAGGAAACTGTTTAGATAACACCTGCACCCTCAAGGATGCTGAGGAATAAACTTTGGCTATTATGATGTCTCATGCCCAGAGTTAAAGACAGAAGAAAGTGTCTTAGAAAGCAATGACTCCCAAACTGGAAGGTGTGGCTCAGTGAGGCAAAAGAGGATCCTGAGGTATTTTCCAAAAATTGCTTTAAATGTGGGCTTGAGGGACTACTGAGTGACTCAGTCATTAAGTGTCTGTCCTCTGTCTTCTGCTCAGGTCATGATCCCAAAGTCCTGGGATGGAGTCCCACTTGATCAGGCTGCTTGTTCAGCAGGGAGCCTGCTTCTCCCTCTGTCTACTCCCCCCACCCTTGTGCTTTCTCTCGTTCTCTCTCTCTCTGACAAATAAGTAAATAAATCTTTAAAAAAATGTGGGCTTCGACTCTAGGATTCCAGATGATAACCACTTACATAAGACAAAGCTTTCCACATAAATATGCTTTGGGCTAGGATGGTCTTTTGCTAAGAACAATTTATTTTGTTTGAATATTGCATTTCTTATGCTGACCAAGGGCAGGGATTATGTTTGTTTCTCTATTGAAATAGCCATGGGAAAGAAGGAAGAACATTATTCAATGTAATAGTTATTGATCCATTGCATTTATGAGGCCAAAAGCAAGATGACAATTATATTTAAAAATGAGAGGGTTACCAGGGTGGCTCTGTCAGTTGAGAGGACAACTCTTGATTTTGGCTCAGAATCATGATCTCAAGGTCCTGGGATCAAGCTTCACCATGCTTTGCACTTGGCAGGGAGTCTGCTTGAAGATTCTCTCGCCCCCATCACCCTCTGCCCCTTTCCTGCTTGCAAGCTTTCTATCTCTTAAATAAATACATTTTAAAAAATTAGAAATACATATAACAAATTGTTAAAATATGCTCTCCTTTCTTACTGTCATAATTATATGTTCAGACCTATAAATTGGGGAAGTTAAATAAAAAGCTATAATATTTATATGACTGAAAATCAGCAAAATATCAGACACCATATAATTTCCTATTTATGTACATGTTTCTTTAGTTGATGGGATAACAGTATTTGAATGAATAATAATTTAGAGATAATAAATTGCTATATAATTATTTCATAAAATTTACTTTTCGTCATCACAGAAACAAAACTTCTTCTGGTTGGTGTAATAATGATTTTCACAAAATTTGTGTCCTATTGATAGTATTCTAAAATTTAAAAAAAATAGTTGTACTCAAAATGTACAACTTGCATATCCATTTCCAAGTTCAAATTAAAGTAAGTGTAAAATTCAAACATTTTATTTTTTTCAAAACATTTATTTTCCAATGCAAATAGTTATTTACAAAAATTAAAAGAAAAATAATATTTTAGATTCGGAAGGTTATAAACATTGTTAGTAATTTGAATTTTCAAATAATTAAATCCTTAACTTTTTTATAAAAAATAAAACTATTCAAAATTCCAATGATCAATTTTCATCTTGTTACTGATATAAAGATTTGAAATCATGCTATACATCATCTACACCTACACATAAACATACATTTTTAATAAGAAAGATTGTTTAATATTTCAGTATGTTCTTCAATCACCATGTGCAGCTTTTCTGAAAACCGTGTAATTCTGGAGTATCTCTGGAACCACGAACTGAAACAAAAGTGAAGAACAAAAGGTCGCTCAGTGCTACTGGGAAATGATACTTGGTTATGCAGGAATCTATTGCATTCATGCTGAGAGGAAGGATTTGACAAGTTAATTAATTTGTCTTTTCTCTTACCTAAATGCTTCTGCTGTTCATATCGTCTCCACACTCTGTCGTAGTGCATTTTGTAGTATAAGCAGCAACACAATCTACAAATATTTTCAATATCCAGACATCCATTATTTCAAGGACATGTGCAAGAGATGTGATGAAGCATTACCTAGGTCCAGAAAGGCATTAGTCACAGGAGCAGATGTTTAGGGTTATGGTCACCTTGTGCCAAACCCTGAGCATTGGATCCAGAATGACAGAATTGCATATGTATACTTTATTAAATTATTTTTTTTTCTGTTTATGATCTATTGTTCTTCTAATGTACCAGCCAGGATCAGAGGCCTCTTCTGCCCTATTCAAGGGAGATAGTGATTGAGGTATACATGTGTACTTCAAAAGCCATAAAAGACACGAATACACATTTTTTTGGATGGAGAGAAGATTTATAATTGTTTCTCAGTTTTACTGGGTGGGTGGTAGAGTATCTGTATAAATATACAAGAAATTAGACATGAGACCATAGGTGAAAATCTGATTTTACAAGTAAACAGGACCTTACATAACATGCTAATGAGACTGGACTATAATCTTTAGGGTTAAAGGAAGCTGTTTTATTCTTTTTAGTCATAAAAAAAAAAGTGGTTATTTTTGGAAGGATGATTAGCAGCATAGAGGCTTAGAGGGAAACAAATCTAGATGCAGAGGAACTAAGGGGGGGTGGGGGCTGGGTGGCTCAGTAGGTTAAAGCCTCTGCCTTCTGCTCAGGTCATGATCCCAGAATCCTGGGATCGAGCCCCCATGGGGCTCTCTGCTCAAAGGGGAATCTGCTTCCCCCTCTCTCTCTGCCTGCCTCTCTGCCTCTCTCTCTCTGTCAAATAAATAAACAAAATCTTAGGGCAAAAAAAAGCAGAAAAGCTAAGGGGCTGTTGCAAAACTTTTGGGGAGAAAGGTAAAGACTTGAACTAAAACAATGTCAGAGGTGTTGGAGAAGAAGCCAATGCTTGAACCAATATGTGGGATAGTTACCAGACTATTTCTGTAGTTGGCGATCTCATTAGGTCTTTTCAGAACCACATCACACTGTTTAGATACTGATCTTATGGTAAAGTAATCTTTACATTTATTATATATGCAAAAGATTTATAGATGCTTAGTTTGAATTGTAGTATATATAACTATATAATCACCAGTGTAATTTTCTTAGAGAATGTTAAGCCTTAGAATGTCAGTACTCAGAACCAAATATTTAATGATGGAAGTCAAAATAAAAATTTAGTCCAACTTATGCATTTTAAAGATGAGCACACTGAACATCAGAAAAGTGCATAGTTTCACCTGTGATTCTTCAGATAATTAATCCTAGTGTGATGGCTAAAACCTGGCTCCCAGAGCTCTATTCAATTCACAGTAATATTTTTTCTCTAAATAAAACCAAAGCTATTTTTATAGGCATAGAATGTTTAATATGTTACATGTATTATATATGAAAATATATGAAATATTTACTAGTTTTCTAATAATAAATTATTAAAATTTATTGTTTAGTGCACTAATCCTAGTAAAAAATTACAAGGGAAAATAATAAGACCTTAAAAAAGTCCATGATAAGCCCAAATTGTTCTCATAGGAAACTCTCATAGGAAAAACAGTGAATAGAAACCAGAGAAGGGGCGCCTGGGTGGCTCAGTGGTTTAAGCCGCTGCCTTCGGCTCAGGTCATGATCTCAGGGTCCTGGGATCGAGTCCCGCATCGGGCTCTCTGCTTGGCAGGGAGCCTGCTTCCCTCTCACTCTCTCTGCCTGCCTCTCTGCCTACTTGTATCTCTCTCTGTCAAATAAATAAATAAAATCTTTAAAAAAAAAAAAAAAAGAAAGAAACCAGAGAAAATAAATTTGAAGGGTCAGAAATTCCCCCAGTAACCAAAGAACATGTTTTTATAAGCTTGGGGGAAATATGATTCCTTAAAAAATATGCCTAGAAAACAAATGTTGTATTATAAGAAGAATATGTTCATTCTCAAAAGAATAAAAAGTGAAATTTTAAAACCAGTTAAGTTTTCCTTCAGAATTTTCCAGATCAAAAATACCAGACTATCAGAGCTAGTGTAAAACAAAAATAGCTTCAAATCCTGCCATTTTAATACTGCATTTAAAAATAAAACTAAATAGTTTATCAATTGCACACAAATTCATATAACAGGCATAGAATGTGATTAAAGACAATTGTGGATTTTTTCAAAACAGGTATTATACCTAAAATCATTTATGTGGAACAAATATTACTGAGCAAATCTTTAGAGCTGAGCAAGGAATGCATGATTTTGCTTTCTGTAACTTTAATAATGGGGATAATAACAAAGCTATTACTAAAGTCATTCTACAGATACAAGGTCCTATTATGCTAAGTTTAAATTATATATACTAATTACTTCCAACAGAAAAACTATATACTTAAGTAAAATAAGTTAAAATAAATATATCTAACTGATCCAACATACGGACTTCTAAAAAAATCACTCAATTCAGAGATGTGTTTGAGACCTATATTATCAACTATATTTAAAACAGGCTTTCTGATATTTTGATAAAGAGAAGCATTATACTATTCTAACCAGTACAAATACATAATTTCTTCAGAGTTATGAGGGTTAGATGATAGGCAATAATCTCTGTTTTATCTTAGAAACTAAGAAATACTAACTAGACTAAGAAATAGTATTTAACTTTAGACAGAGAACTTTTTCCCTCTGTTTTTATATAAAGGCAGAATAGGACCTCAAAAGAGATTACCACCAGGTAAATTCTTCAACAGATACAAAGTTCACCATTAGTTGCTTTTTGAGTTTGTCTAAATGAAAAATTTGCAATCTGCTTATGGTACAAATACTAATAATAGCAATTATTTTGAAAAAGACACAAATGCCCACTGAGCCCTTCTTTGTAATGTTATTGAACACACTGTGGAAGTTTTTATAATACATCATCAGAGCAGGAAGGACCTTAGAGACCCACCATCCGACCCTCTCCTTTTACTCAGACATCTGAGGACTTCAGAGTGGCCCAGAGACTTGCCATAGGTAATAGTACCAAAATTTAGTGGCTAGGCTAGATTGGGGACCCTGTATTCCCAGTGTCATGTCAATGGTCTCTTTGCAAATGTTTCTTAACAAATTTTCCTACCTCCAGTCGTGCCCACACAGATCCATTCTCCACACAGCTGCCAGAATGATCTTTCATAAATACAATTATGACCAACTTATTCCCCTGCTTAAAAGCTTTTAAATGGCCCCATCATTCACAGGACAAAGTTCAAATTTTTTAGCATCAGCTACAAGATTTTGACATCTGCCTGATTTTCTGGCTTCTTCTCTCACCAATTCTTAAAATCCAGAGCTTGGGTCATCTGCAAATACATCATGCTTCCTTAAATCCTTAATAAACATCTTAATTTCAAAGGCTATTTCCTTATCATCCATTTTTATTATTACATGGCAAGCTACAGAAGTAGTATGTTATTTTTTATTTTATAGAGGAGAAGATATTTTTTCTATCCTATATATACACCTAGTTATTGAGTGACTTAAAATGACAACCTCTATCATTTACCCCTTGGTGTCTTCATCAAGATTACCATGATCATGAACAGAAAAAATCAAAGACACAATGATTATCCTCAAAAACAAATTGGGCAAAATCAGCACGAACAATTTAGTGTAATTTTTAAAGAGGAAATGTTAATATTAGAAAATATCAATGTTTAAATTTATGTCCATTTTTTCCTTTTACATAATGAAAGTATTAAATACTATTTTATTTTTACTTTTTAAAAAGTAAAATAAAATATTAAAATCAAGAAATTCATGGATGGACTTACGCTAAGTGAAATAATCAGACCACAAAAGACTAATACCATGTGATTCCACTCATAAGTATTAATAATTCCACTCATTAATAATAATAACAATAAACAGATGAAAGGCAGAATCTGACCTATAAGTACAGAAAACAAACTGATGACTGCCAGAGGGAAGCACAGTGGTGGAGGGGTTGAGCAAACTGGGTGTAGGGGAGAAAGAGATGTGGGCTTCCAGTTATAGAATGAATTAGTCAAGGGAATAAAAGACATAGCATAAAAAATATAGTCAATGATATTGGAGTAGCAATGTAACAGGACAGATGGTGGTGACACTTGTGAACATAGCATAATGTATAATCTTGTCAAATCACTAAATTGTACAACTGAAATTAATGCAACATTATGTGCAACTACATTCAAATTAAAAAATAATAATGATAATGATAAATAATGCCATTTCTTTCAAAGTAAATATTCCCAAATTTAGATTCCATTCAAAACTTGATCCCTAAATGAAATCAATGTATATGCTTTTATTTTTAATTGAGAATTGAAAACATCAAGCTAAAGCATCACAAGAAAATTATTTGAATAGATCATGATCAGAGTTAGAATAAGAACAGTAGGTATTTCTCCCCCCTGTGTTCATCTGTTTTGATTCTTAAATTCCAAACATGAGGGGGGGGAAAAAAAAGAACAAAAGAGAGAGAGAGAGAGGCAGACCATAAAACAAACTTTTAACTACAGAGAACAAACAGAGGGTTCCTGAAGGGAAGGTAGGTGAGAGGATGGGTTAAATGGATGATGGGTGTTAAGCAGGGCACTTGTGATGAGCTCCAGATGCTGTGTGTAAGTGATGAATGACTGAATCCTACAACTGAAACTGTATGTTAACTAACTGGAATTTGAGTAAACACTTGAAAGGAAAAAGAAAGTACAGTGGATGTTTTAAAACAGAACTTTTAGAAAGCTAAATCAAGGACATTAATGTGAGAAGATAAATATTAATTAAAGTTTTAAAAATGAAGCAGAATTAAATACATATTAAATTTATTAACAGTTACATCAACCTGACAATCACTTGATATATGCATGTGGAAATCTTTGCAAGCAGTCTTATTTCTCTAATGAATTAGTTTGAGGCTTAGTAATAAAATCATTTAAAAAATGAAATGAAAAACACTGATTTATACAATACTTCATTGAGTAAGCAATTGATAGATATTTGATTTTATTAAATGATATATTTGGAATTAAAATATGCTATATATTAAAAAAAACAATAACCTGTAAAGAATCAAATAAATTGTTTTATGTTGATGAAAGTAAATGTTTAAAATAACTTTATTTATGTATTTATTTATTGTTTATTTATTATGATTTTTTAAAAATTTTATTTTATATTTTCAGTGTTCCAAGATTCATTGTTTATGCACCACACCCAGTGCTCCATGCAATATGTGCCCTCCTTAATATCCACCACCAGGTCTCCCAACCCCCCACCTCCCTCCCCTCCAAAATCCTCAGTTTGCTTCTCAGAGTTCACAGTCTCTCATGGTTCATCTCCTCCTCCAATTTCCCCCAATATTTATTTTTATTACTATTTTTAAAATATTTTATTTATTTATTTGACACAGAGAGAGAGAGACAACGCAAACAGGGGGAGCATCAGGCAGAGGGAGAGGGAGAAGTAGGCTCTCCACTGAGCAGGGAGCCCAATATGGGGCTTGATCCCAGGACTCTGGGATCAAGACCTGAAATAAACACAGAAGTTTAAATGACTGAGCCACACAGGTGCTGCTTAAAACAACTTTAGACTTGTAAATAAACCAAGTATTACAACTCATAATATATGAAATAATTTGAAATTTGTGATGAGCATAAGCTATATAAAATATGAAAGACAATGAATCTACAAAAGACTTGCAAAATGATGTTCGTTAATCAATTTTTAAATCAAATTTTAAATTTAATTTATTAATGTATTAATGTATTTATTATAGCAATTAGTTGAATAGATTCAGAGAGTCATTTTATTGAATTCCTAAATAATAAAGAGCAGGTAAGCTTAAAGCAAAGAGCATATCAACTATTTATCACTGTGGCCAAATCAGAGGGAAATTGTCAAATTATTTGTTGGATCCCATGGTAAAGTTATACCTATAATATAAAAACAAATGAGAAATTTTAAAAAATACATGAAAATGAGCTTCATGAACTCAGACTATTTTAACAATTTAAGTGAATATTAAAATTTGATCTTTAACACTCCATCAATATATACGTCCATATTTTCCTCAAGAATTTAAAAACATTTATAATATCTTAAGTTTGTATTAAGGTTATGACTTTTAACACTTAAGTTAAAATGCTGAATATTAATCATTTTGAAATTAAAGTAATTGCTTTTAAAAAAAAAAATTGGGGGGAGAAGGGCAGAGGGAAAGAATCACAAGCTGACTGACTCCCCTCTGAGTGCCCAGACCTGAAAGGGGTTGGGTCTCAGGACCCTGAGATCATGACCTGCGCTGAAATGATGAGTCAGACATTTAACCAACTAAGCCACCCAGGTGACCCAAAGAATCTGCCTTTAAATTATGACAGTTATATTCACAAATGTAGTATTTTGATATTTACTTACTATATAAGGCAACAAGAGTTTATATGAAATGTTAAATATGTAAAAGGCATTTGAATTAAGTAGTAAAGATTGGTTTCATTGTTTGATTTATTGTATGAAAATCTACTATTCAAAAATTCAAACTTCAATATGATGTTTTATATCCTTTGGATTCTCAACTGTTGATGTATACTATATATTTAGAGGAAGACAATGAAATAAAATGTAGTTGAAAAGTATACTGAAATGGAAGTCAATACCCAAGATTGTAGTATTGGTGTCTCTGACTTTAGGAACAGCTTTGTTTCTTTGTTTCTCTGACTTTAGAAATGGCTTTGTTTCTTTGTTATTTGCTGTAATATGAAACAATTAGGGCAAATTATTACCAAGGCTTTTTATCTACTCCATTACTGTTTGAGTCTACAATTATTCTTTTACAAAAAGATTTTCTCCACAATTCCCTTTGGCAATGCAGCTATAAACTATTTATTAATAATTTACTTTTTTTTTTTTTAAGATTTTATTTTTTTATTTGAGAGAGAGAGATCACAAGCAGTCAGAGAGACAGGCAGAGAGAAAAGAGGAAGCAGGCTCCCTGCTGAGCAGAGAGCCCCATGCAGGGCTAGATCCCAGGACCCTGGGATCATGACCTGAGCCGAAGGCAGAGGCTTGAACCCACTGAGCCTCCCAGGCTCCTCTGTTATTTTTTTTTTAAAACTTGATTTTGAGATGTTTAACTGTTGACAAAATTATTATTAGAGATTTTAGCCTTCAAATATTGTTAGTAGTCATTTAAAATACATTATTAATATAACTTTAAAGGGAAATATAATTGATATTAAAATTTGGGTGGTATTAAAAATTATTTAAAACTATTCAATTTGGAAAAAACAATTTGTAACCATAATAACACTTTTAGTATGTAAGTAAAATGTTATTTATAAAATCCTCATTTTTTATAATAAAATAAACTGCTAATAAAATATTTTAATGTCAAATATTTTGGTTTAATGTAATATTATGTTACAGTTTTGATATCAATGAAATGAGATAAAAAACATATATGTTCAAAGAAATATACATGTAATTTGGGAATCTATAAATTTATCATTTAAGTGACTTCTTTCTTGTAGTATATTAATATAAATGAAACAAGATGGGATTGGGAGGGAGACAAACCATAAATGACTCTTAATCTCACAAAACAAATTGGGGGTTGCTGGGGGGAGGTGGGATTGGGAGAGGGGGAGGGGGCTATGGACATTGGGGAGGGGAGGCGAACCATAAGAGACTATGGACTCTGAAAAACAACCTGAGGGTTTTGAAGGGTCAGGGGTGGGAGGTTGGGGGAACAGGTGGTGGGTAATAGGGAGGGCACATTTTGCATGGAGCACTGGGTGTTGTGCAAAAACAATGAATACTGTTATGCTGAAAAAAAATAAATAAAATGGGAAAAAAAAAAGCATGACGTCTAGGGTAATTCAGACTAATGTTTACTTGGTGGATCTTATAGTGACTACATTAACTAGAGCATGTTACTATGACTTTCAGGGCCTTGAGTGTCCCTGTCTCTGAAAATAGGACAATAATACCACTTCTGGGGTGCTTGGGTGGCTCAGTCGTTAGGCATTTGCCTGCAGCTCAGGTCATGATCCCAGGGTCCTGGGACTGAACCCCACATCGGGCTCCCTGTTCAGTGGAGAGCCTGCTTCTCCCTCTCCCTCTGTCTGCCACTCTGCCTATTTGTGCTTTCTCCGTGTGTGTGTGTGTGTGTGTGTGTGTGTGTGTGTGTGTGTGAGAGATAAATCAATCAATCAATCAATCAATCTTAAAAAAAAACAGGTTTACACACTTCACAAAAAACACTTCTGATGTACTTTTTTGTTTATTAGAAATATTTGGTGTATTTTCATTTTCACCTCCGCTTAGTGAAAATCCCAGTCATGTGTGCCTGGACTATTGTAACTAGTATCTCCATTTTTAACCTCCTTTCTTTTCATCCAACTGATTCTGTGAACTAGTGCCAAATTATTACCTCACAGGCTTAAGTCAGACTACATCATTTTTGATGAATTTTAATGCCTTTCCACCATCAGAAAGAAAGAAAACATTTTTATCCTGAAAGTTAAAGTCTTCCACAATTTAAAGTTACTTCACTGTTAGTTTCCTTTTTCACTGTAAGATACAGTAAGTCAAAAGTTTATTGCACCATTATAATTTTTCAGTCTTTGTCTACATCTTTTCTCTAATGCAAACAACTTCTGCCAAGTTTTTATGTCCTCTTCATTAAGGTTTGCCTCAAAAATGTACCATTTAGGCAGAAAGTCTTCTACTTCAAATAATAAGTAGTCTATTATTCTAGAAAATTTTCTATACAAATTGTAAAATATTATTACCTTCAATTACAATTATTTCCTAAGAGACCTTAGCACTTGCACTAGAATGGAAGACAAGAAAACATTTACTTTAACTTCATATTTTCTTCTTTTTTCATGACCTATTACCAGTATAACATACTTGTCTTAACTCGTTTGAAATTCATTAATACTGCAAAAATTAATATATAGAAAATACATAACACATTGTATAACCAAAAAAAAATGGCTTGGCATGGTAAAAAACTTACATACGAGTTATTTTAAAAAGAGTGATTTTCAATTATGAGTTATATGAGACTATTCAAAGCTCTTTTGGCTAAATATTTAAATAATATAATTTTAAACACCAAGTAATTTCTATTATTAATAAAATTTGTAAAATTTGTTTAAACAGCATCTTTGACTCTTTGCTCCGAAAATTGTAACATCAGATACAAATTTTTAAAAATCATTGGTAATTTGAGATCCATTCAAATTCTTAGTTCCTATGTACATGAAAATTGTAAACAATATAAAATGTCCCAAGGAATTGTTCCCCACCTGCCACCCTCATGTTTCTGAATATTAGTTTCTTGATTCTGAGCTTCGAAAATGTTGTTTCTAATATTCCAAGAGTGATTATAATGCCTAATCAAGAATAAGTCACATGAATATAATCTCTAAGAATTGTAACCTCAATTGAAAAGGTCTCCTTTTCTTCTGCCGCAAGAGTTTGTTCTTTATTACTCATTTTTCATCTATCCAAAAATAAATTAATCATGTATAAATATAGAGTAGATTTGTACATCAAGATAGAAGACTGAGTCTGTGGTGAAACATACCTTCTACCATAAATACTGAAAAAGGGTAGGAAATCTATTACCTATCTATCACCTTCCTATCATCTATATATCTATCATTTATCTACCATCTATCTATTGTATAGAGGGAAATGAGGGTAAAAGAGAACCCATGATAATGAATAAAACTGTATCTTAAGGAATGAGGTAGAACTGAGATGGAGTTACGTGTAGGTCAAGGGCAGACTCTTCAAGGTCCAAACAATGTATTTTACATGAATTCAGATATTATCTGTCCATAAATGACTGAAGGTTTAAATGGCTTTATTATTCAATTCAAGTTCACAATCAGAGCTGCTTAACTACTGGGGCTGAGTTTGAGAAATCCCACTCAATTATGATTGTATTTGGGGTTCTTTGCAAATAAAACACAGTAACTATTGTCCAATATGTTAGTGAGGTTTTTAATATGTAGGAAAATATATCTCCATTTATCTTCAAATATTCTTTTCTTTCCTTTTAAGTTTCTTATTTTCTGACTCCTACCAGGCACCTGTCCAGAAAAGAATAAAAAACAAAGAACAAAAACAATTACATGTTGAAAGATACTGCAAAGGGCAAAAGGCACAATAAAGGGAAGGAAAAAAAACATGTTGATGCATTACAGTAACACTGATCTATTAAAAACTTAAAAAAGAAAACTAAGAAATTGCATATAAAAGAAAACATACAAAGCATATACATATACAAAGGAACAAGAATTACATTGTATCTGATTTTTCAATTGTAATATTGGATGTTGCAGTCAGTCAAGTACTGCATTTGGTATTTAAGAAAAAGAATATATAACCTACAATTTGGTACCCAGTAATTCAAATATGAGGAATAATCACAATATTCTCATGCATACTAAGTCTCATAAGAATTAATTCTCAAAGAACAAATTTTGGAAGCAAGACTTGAATAAGTATTTGAAGTAGAGGTAAGACACATTCAGGATATGGTACATGAACTATACGAAATAAAAGTCATCATATATGTTCATACAATTCTTACAATTCAACAAAAGAGTCAGTCTTTTGCATATTAAATATTTTAAGCTGAAAGAATTTAGGAAAACAGGAGAAGCAAGAAGGTCTGACCTACTCTTCCCCTAGCTCTTCTCTCCTAAAACACATCATAAAATCTTCATGTGAGAGGTGCCCTCCCTATACCTAGAGGAAAGGAGCATCTTTATCTCCAAAGACAAAGAGATACCAAGAAGAATTTTAACAAGCTGGCCTTTCTTTCTAGGTTTCCTGCAGCTTACTATACTTATTGCATACTCCTTCACCTATTACATTCCTCCAGGACTGACCACTCTTTATCAAATCCAGAATAAAAATACACATGTCTAACTCTTTCCTTGGTTCTTGTTATTTTTTGTTGTTGTTAGTTTAATTTTAATTTTTTTTAAGATTTTATTTATTTATTTGACAGACAGAGATCACAAGTAGGCAGAGAGGCAGGCAGAGAGAGGAGGAAGCAGGCTCCCAGCTGAGCAGAGAGCTCAATGTGGGGCTCCATCCCAGGACCCTGAGGTCATGATCCAAGCCGAAGGCAGAGACTTTAACCCACTGAGCCATCCAGGCACCCCATTATTTAATTTTAAGACCCATCCAGGGACCTAAGAAAGTCAAGGAAAACTTATCTCCCCACAGAGAAAATAGCATTCAATTTTTAAAATGTCATCGAAATAAAAAAAAAAAGGTAGAGAAACCTGAAAGAATAATTAATATAGAAATCACAAAACACATCATAAAATAAAATTACTTGGCCAACAACTGAATTTAAAAAATCTAGCTGTGTGCTATTTGTAGTAGAAACATATAAAGTATAAGGACACAAAAAAGATTGAAAATAAAAATGAAAGGGAAAAAAAGCACACAAGACAGGAACTAAAAATAATGAAATAGTGTAGCTATTTTAATAGGGAATAAATCAAACCCTGAGAAATATATTAAAATTATTGATTAAAAGTGGTAATACACAGTAATGTTAAAATTACATCCAAAAGATGTAATTCTTTTAAATGCGTGTAACAGATGAAAACCTATTTCAAAATATTAAAATATGAACTATTGTTTTTAATAGAAATATAAAATATTATATATAATATATAAATAAAGTAATATAAATACAGAGAAGTAATACATCAAGAAAACAGGACTTTTATGTGCATTTATTAATTATTGAGAGTAGATTAAGTATTAGCAACTAAATAGTTGACATAAACAACACAATTAACATGTTTGTGCTTAAAATATAAAGGAATATCTCATTGTAGTTTAGATAGTATACATTTTTCTTAAGAGCATGGAAATAATATAAAAGGCATAAATTATGCTAAAAAGAAATCTCAGAATATTTCTGAAATAGGCATCATATATATCATCATATCAGATAACAATGAAATAAAATATAGACAAAACAAATAATAAAATAAAGATAATAAATAATAAGAACAAGTTAAAAATCCCTACTTATTTGAAATAAAGGCACACATATTCATAGAGTAGTACCGATACATCGTGGTTCAAACAGAAACCATAATGAAAAATTTTAAATGACCAGATATGAATGAATATGGAAAAGAAATTAAGGAAGTCTTAAAAAAGAAGCAGAAGTTATAAAAAGAAGTAAGGAGTACAAAAAAATGGGAAATGAAATAACCTAAAAAATAAAACAAACCTCACTAAATGGATTCCAGAGTAGAGTGGAATGGCAAAGGACAAAATTTTTGAATTATCAGAATAGATCAAAAGAATTCACCTAAACTGTAGAGCAGAGAGATAACAGACAAAACATAAAAATTGGGGTGCCCTGGGAACTTAAGTTAATTAAATGTCTGACTCTTGATTTTGGCTCAGACTGTGATCTCAGGATTGTGAATCAAGCCCTGCAACAGGATTTTTCTCCCTCTCTAAAACAAACAAACATGAAAAAAACAAAACAAAACAAAACAGAATCTCAGGAAACTGTAAGACAATAACAAAAGAACTAACATATAAATAATCACCATTCCAGAGAAGATAGAGTGGGGTTGAAAGAGTGTCCAAAGAAAATAATGTCTAATAACTTCCCAAATTTGCAAAAAAATTAAATCTATAGGTTTAAGAAGCTTAGTAAATTTCAAATAGAATAGAAGCAAAGAAATATATTCCAGGACACCCATAATTAAATTTCTGAAAACAAAATATAGTTAAAGGCAACCAGAGAGAAATTAAATACTAATTATAGGGAAAAAGCAATTCAAGTCAGTGAATTCCTTTTTTTTTTAAAAATTTTATTTAAATTCCAGTTAGTTAACCTACAATGTAATATTAGTTTCAGGTGCAGAGTTTAGTGATTCATCACTTATATACAACATCCTATGCTCATCACAAATGTCCTTTTTAATACCCCTTGCCCATTTAATGCATTGACCCACCTTCCACCCCTATATTGACCCTCAGTTTGTTCTTTATCTTTAAAAGTCTCATGTGGTATGCTATTTTAAATCTTTCCATCTAAAACATTTTATATGTTTCAGTTTACTCAGTTTCCTCTTCAAATGAAGTAGGTCTGTCTTGGTTATAGATTGTGCAACAGATAGGGGTTATGCAATATTGCATGGAATTAGACTATTGTGTGAATTGTGGTGCCCTCAAATGAGCTGGGTTATGTAAAGGAAGTGGAAAATTTGTTCCATCTTGAGGGATAAAATTTGTTTGATGTAATGGAAATGGCAGATGACACAAGTGGAATTGATGTCTCATTTTCCAAATCTCTTAAATAATAAAATATCATTTTGGCAAGTTAAATGATTTAACTTGAATTAGTATAAAGTCTTTGCATATAATTAAAATTAAAGATAAAATTAAATGGGATAGAGGCCATTTTGTTTGACAGCAGTTTGTATAAAATATGAGAATTTTAATTGACCCCTAGCACCTTATGAGATAGCTGAAGTTGCTGCGCTGTAGTATGTTGATGGCATAATCAGAGCATATTAGTAGAGTACAGAGTATGTCAACCAAGACAAGAATGATCCTGTGAAGTTGTAATGATATTTGGAAATCACTTCCAGGTATAAGCATATTAGGGGGTCATAGTCATATTAGCATACTTTGAGAAGCGGGTAAGTAGGAGTATGAAAGTGTTGGGAATTATTTTCCCTGTAGAAAATTGCATAAATGCAAATATACATGTATTTCCTATATATTTGAAAGGAGAGCTAGTGCAATAAAGGCATTATGATTTATTTACTTTTTAGAAAAAAGTTAATAACATTCATCCATATCTTTCCAATTGTTTGTTTATAAAACTGTAGGCTTGAATTTTTTTCTTTTTTATTGAGCATTTTATTTTTTTTAATTTTCATTTCTTTTTTACTTATTTATTTATATTTTTAAAATTTTTACAAGGCAATTTTTATTTTTTTACATTTCTATTTCTATTGTCTATTAGTTTATTTGTTTATTTATGGTTTCAAGTTTTTATTTAAATTCAAGTTAGTTAACATATAATGTAATATTAATTTTAGGAATAGAATTCAGTGATTCATTACAAACAACACCCAGTTCTCATCACAGGTGCCCTCTTTAGTAACCATCACCTGATTTAACCCATCCTCCTGCCCACTTCCTCTCCAGCAAGCCTGTTTGTTCTCTACAGTTTAGAATCTGTTTTATGGTTTGCCTCTCTCTCTCTTTCCCACCCCACCATGTTCATCTGTTTTGTTTCTTAAATTCCACAGATGAATGAAATCATGTGGTATTTGTTTTTCTCTGACTAATTTTGCTTAACACATGAAAGCTGGAATTTTTAATGTTTTTATCTTTTTTAATTTTTTTTTTAAGTAGGTTGCACACCCAGTGTGGGGCCCAGCATGCCACTTGAACTCACGACCCTGAGATCAGGACCTGAGCCAAGATCAAGAGTTAGATGCTCAACTGACTGAGCCACTCAGGTACCCTTTGAATGATTTTTAATTTCATAGTGTCTTGAGTTTCTTCTGACATTATTTATTTCAAGATATATACAGACAGATATAAAGTATGATGCTGTATATTTGATAACTGTCATAAACTTAGAAAATGGGGCCTTTTTTTTACCTTTTTAATAAACTACTTCATTGTTTTATTTTGTTGTCTTTGTGTGTTTTATTATTATTATTATTATTTTATTTCATGACCTTTGTAAGGCTAAGTTTTGACCTTAAATTTTTCTGTATAATGACTTTAACTTTGTGGCATATATATAGCAGGAATGTATATGTGTATGCAGAAATGTATATATGTACATATTCTGTTATGTATAATGAGGGCATCAATCCTATAAATAAAATATTTATTTGTAACATTTATGTGTAGTAATGAAAGTGAAGAAATTCATTGCCAATTTATTTCCTATAGCCTGTCAACTAAACCTGACAGTGATAGCCTCAACTGTACATATATTGTTACAGTAATGGAAATACACAATCCCTACTCAGGCTTTTGAAATTTAAGTCAGGGACTACTATATAAGTAAGGAATATATTGCAAGCTATTGAAACTAATACTTAATATTTTTGATCCATGTAAGTCAAGAGAAATTGAAATATTAAAATATTAATTAATTGTAGAGATTTTTCAAACTAAAGAATTTGTTATTTATATTTAATTTATTTCAGCCAATGAAGTAAGGAGCTTAGAAATGCATCACATTTTTAAGCATATTATATTTGAATTCATTTTAAATTAGGCATTTTGTTAGTTTCTTATAATAGCTTAAAATTTTCTAGTGAAATATTTTACTTATTCTTTTAAATTTATGCTTTATGTTGTCTCATAGAGTAATTTAGATAGCAAGGTCAATTCTTAACATATTGTTTTGCAATACAAACTATATGAAACCACATGAACTTTTGAAATTATGCTGCAAGTTCTATCTTTAGGTCTATCTTTTTAGTTTAACTTACACTTTTACAAAATGTTCTAAGGAAAGGCGAAAATCAAATAAAAGCTGACATGAGGAAAATATCTCAATATGTCCTAAAAATGAAGCATATTTAGCACTAGTGGGAGAATGCATACCTATTTATAGATCCCCTACAATCATTTAACAAGGAAGATAGATGATAAGCATTGGCCTCTGAAGTTATCCAAACAGAAAATAGTTTTCTGTAGTGATTAAGCTTATTCTGTCGAATTATGATATCAGTGTAACTCAGTGTGTTTAAAAACGCATATCCCATTCCTCCTACACTTCTCTAATTTAAGCAGGTGATTTTCCAGCCTTATAAAATAGCAGATCATTTGAGGCTTAGATAATATGCATACATACACATTTCATAAGAATATAACATGTAAATAAAAGTGATTTCTTCATATAGAATTAACAGTTTTAGAGAATAATTGCAGCTGCTTATTGGGGAGGAGCATAAGTTTGTCTAATAAGAACAAACCAAAAAAAAAAAAAAAAAAAGAACAAACTAAATTCTGAAATATGCAGCATTGCTTTTTCTTATTCAATTCTTCATAAGTTCTCTAAATAGCCACAGGCAGGATTCAGTGCCTGGCTCAGGGGTCAAAGAGAAATGCAGTGGCTTTCTTTCCAAAGCTGCTGTTGTTCAAATTAGTCTGCCTCATGGGGAACCCTCTTCCAAGGGATCATCTTGAATCCTAAATTTTGGTACTTTAGGCATAAGCTCAATTTAACCAGAATGGAAACACTAGATATTTGAGATACATTTTTTTTAAAGATTTTATTTATTTATTTGACCAGAGAGAAATCACAAGAGAGGCAGGCAGAGAGAGAGGAAGGGAAGCAGGCTCTCCACTGAGCAGAGAGCCCGATGTGGGACTCGATCCCAGGACCCTGAGATCATGACTTGAGCCGAAGGCAGCGGCTTAACCCACTGAGCCACCCAGGCGCCCCTGAGATACATATTTTTATGTCTTATGGATAAAATGCATTTGCAGTGGTTTAAGATATATATTAAATGTAAGACCTATTGGTTATATATAAATATATATTCAACATATATTAAACATATGTATATATATATATACACATATATATATAACCATCCTCACCATATTTAGTGATTTTTTCATTAAAGATCTAAAGTGTTTATAAACCGAAGTGAAATAAGTACTACGTGTGAAGCTTATCAGGATTTCATAGAGCTGTAGCATCTAATTAAATTATCTTCTGCTTTAAATTGCTTATCAGGCACAGCATTTCAAAATGCAATAGTAGAAAAAGAAATACATGTGTACCTAATAAATACATTTATCTTAGATGTGTGTGTGGTGTGGTGGAGGGGGGGGGGTGTGATGTGACTCCAGTCTGGCCCTACTGAGATCTATAATTCATGGGGTTTTGTTGTGGTATTCCTACTGAATTCAAAGGGCCAGACTCTCATTCAGGACAATTTAGGCAAATGTATACGCCAATCCAAAAGTAATTCAGTAAGCCACAGCAACAAACTGAAAGTAAAATCATCTTGTGACCTGTATCTTAGGGACATGAAAGCAGAAAACCACATGTTTGAGGAATCTCAGAGGCAGGCATTTTGGGATCATTATAATAGTAGTGCTTCATTAATGAGATTCAACCATTTTTTGATTCCTGCGTCTGGTCAGTTCTCCCTTCCTTGAGATCTTTTCTTCAAGCTTCACTTCCATATTCCTCATCCATTCCATACCATTTTCTAAATTATTGATTATAACTTTAAATTTTGGTTTACTCATAGTTCACAGTCTAACTTATATTCTTAACCTGTCCATTCATTATTTTGCAATTTCATGTTTCTCTCATTATTTCTCAATACAGTGTTCTGAAAAGTAAGACTTAAGCCAAGTTGGGAATAGATGTTTTCACACTATGCCCTCCTGTGATCTGACGGGTGTACTGAATGATATCCTTGGATATCTACTATTGGTACAATTATCACCAGTTGGGCTATAAGAGTGGAGAATTTACATGTGAATTTAGCTTCTAGGGCAATTCTAGAGCTGCCCAACAGTAGGAATTATAGAGAGACACATTTTTATTGTAAGGGATTGAAATATGACAGGCTTGACTATTATCCTATATGTACTTTCTGAAATTAGGAGCTTAAAACTCTTGTTCTCTCACTGAACAAAATAAAAAGACAAATATTATCTGCATTGGTTTTCTCTTAGGAGAAGTTATGCAAGTCTGAGAATAAATTTGCCAACACTTAAGCCATTTGCTAAGGCTTATCTAAGAAGAGCCTTGACCCACTCTGTTTACTCTCAATGGGGAGGAGTTAAAGAGTATTACAAGGTAAGGATGAGCTGCTCTGACTGATGGAGTAAACAAACATTGCCAACAAGTAGTTCTTAGCAAAAAACAAAAATAAAACAATGTATCCATAACTACTACTGAAAAGTTACTTGAATACTCAAGAATTGTCTTTTTAAGATCTCAGTTATCATAAAGCAGACAAAAAACGGTAGTTGAAAAAAAGGAATTTACATCAGAATTAAGATACCATGAGAAAAAGATATATTCTTTACATTTTAAAAATAATTAAATAGATTATAAGAACTAATTTTGTTACGTAGGAATTTCAGCTAGATGGAACGATTATAAAATATAGAACCCTGTAGCCACACAACCAGACATCAGACAGTCTGTCCATTTTGGTGGCAAAAGGCTCAAGTGAGTACAGCAGGGATGTGCATCACAAACACTACGGCTTTAAATTAAAGCCTGCATTTTGGACTGTAGCAACTCTCACCCCCTTCTTTGGTGATTCCCAGAATTTTGGCTGTCTGGCATTTTCTTGCTGAGCAAACGCTGCCTGGCATTTTCTTGCTGGGAGAATCTTCTGTGGACTCCAACTTGCTAAAAATCAGATGCTGTTATTGACACTTGTGGGGCTAGGTAAGCCTAGTTCTATGACCCAGTCAGGGAAGAATTAGAAAGGTAGCAAGAAAAGGATTTGAATCTTGAAAGTGATCGTTTGGTACCATAAAAATGAAAGATGAACTAGAAGATTACAGGTGAACAAAGTGAACAATGCTGTGGTGTTTACAAAACTCCAGTACTATACAGAGAAACAAAAGCAAATGGGAAAGCAGAAGCAAGTTTTCTAGTTTTCCATGGACATTTTATTTGAAAAGATTTCTGTAAATAAGACTCTAGGGCCATAATGGAATCATATTTGAAATTTTAACATAAGACAAAATATTGTCAAGATTCTTTAGGTATGAGATTAAGAAGTTAAAGTTTTTAGAACTAAAAATAATTATTAATAAAAGCTTATATAGCATTCTGTATTGTGTTAATGCACTCCATTGTACACTGTATATTGTCTGCCTCTCTGCCTACTTGTTTTCTCTCTCTCTCTCTGTCAAATAAATAAATAATAAATAATTTAAAAATAAATAAAAATTAAAACATAAGAATTATAATAATAAATAAAATAAAAATAAAAAAATGAAAATAATATAAAATTTTTAAAATAAATAATTAAAAAATAAAATAAAAGTACTTATATGAATTGGAAAAGACAATGTGAACTAAAATTGAACAAATTATTTTCACACATAACATTAAACAATTAAGTATATATGCAATTTTCACTTCTGTAGAAAATAAACATTTATCTGCCAATATAAATAATAGCTGTTACTAGCTCAGAGTTTTATTGCTCCTTGAATTTGTTTGAAATCAATTATTTGAAATCAATTATTCTGTCCCAAATTGCATACTGTAGAAATGGAAGTTAATTTTTATATTTTCTTAATATTTGTTATCTGTTATTGTACATTTGCATGTAATTTGTAGTATGTGGCTAATCTACAATTTACTGGTCTTAAAAGAAAATTTTGTGCTTTTATTTAAAGAGTTCAGATTACAATATGTGTGCTTTAACTGTTATTTGTGATACTTATAACTGGCTGGAATTTAATGTGGATCATTACTTTTCTCAAAACTTTTACATTAGCTAAAATTAATTATAATATTCCATTTATTTTCCACATTTATCTTGTTTGTATTTGAACAATTTTCAAGTCACATATATACTTGTAATTAGACTCTTTATATACATTTTAATCATGCTAATCACATAAAATTTTTAAAAATATACAGGTGTGTAATGATCAGTGAACTTCATATTCCAACATTCTATCTTACACGTTTCTTATTATTATTTACTACAAACATCTCTGGGAATTTAACTTAGCTATTCTTGGTGCTTCCAGGACACTTGATTCAAATCTCTGGTTATATGGTATTGTATATTCTGCCAACCCTAACTAGACTGTAAGCTCTTAGTCAGGAACAGGGATATGAATTATTTATCTTTATATTTCCGGCGGTTACTATAGCTCCTGTCACATAACAGCCACCTGATAATTTTAGATGAATACACTAAACATTGCAATTTAATATCAGTGCCACCTTTGACATTGATGTAAATAATTGACTATGAATGTGTTTTAATGCACTTTAAGAAGTATGTACATAGAGAAGTATTTGAAAAATTTGAATAGTATCTAAATTAATTTTAGATTACTAGTATCTAATTAATAAAGACATACTCCCTATATTGTAACACTGAACGCAAATCCTATATGGTCCCAAAGCATGATTTAAAAAAAGTTCTTATAGAACTTGAGAACTTGGCTTAAAGATAAGAATGCTTTTTCTCAAGAGAGAAACCAAAATATGCCTTGACAGACTCTGTAATAGAAGACACTATACAAAACAAACAAATAGAAACCCTCAACACCTTACAGTACTCTTACAATATTTATTTGCCTTCTCATCAGAGTAAAAATCAATAATAAAAAGGTCTCTATAGTATATTTTGTCAATAACATTACCAATAAAATTATCATAATCTTGGATAATATTTTAATTATTCTGTATAAAATGTCCATACATGGCTACTTCCATAAATTATCTTTCACTTTTAGACTAAAATGGTAATGGAATGTTATAAGATAAAATACAAAAATGATTCAGATCCTTGAAAACATGTTTGCTTCAGGAGGGTTTTTGTTATGCAATTTATAAATCTTACATAAATAGATAACTTCAGTAGTTCCAATCTCATTTTGGGTCACCATGATTTAAGCAGAAAGTGTACTGCTAAGGAAGATTCCTGACTTCACCATTTAGTAAGTATATAATTTAGACTCTATGTCAAATCTCCTT
The DNA here is from genome assembly GCF_922984935.1 of Meles meles. Classification (NCBI taxonomy): domain Eukaryota; kingdom Metazoa; phylum Chordata; class Mammalia; order Carnivora; family Mustelidae; genus Meles; species Meles meles. Next base: position 127,047,086 of record NC_060069.1, on the reverse strand, counting down.
GTCTTATTTAAGCTCTCTTTATCCGCAAAATGAAAATGCTAATATGGTGTCTTTATGAGGAGAAAATGAAATAGGAAGAAACTATCACAAAACTCTCTCTGGCACAAAACTGAATTAGATAGATTTCAATAAACAAAATCTAAATTAAAACTAATTTTATGTTCAAATTATATTTTAATGTAATTTATAATCTCCACTATTGTATCATTGTTCATTTAAGAGATCATACTTACATTGGTTTATACTTGTTTGCTAAAGAATCCTCAATGAGTGTTCCTGGGGGCTCAGTTGGTTGTGTCAGCCTTTGGCTCAGGTCATGATCCCAGGGTCCCAGGATGAAGTCCTGCGTTGTGCTCCATGCTTTGGTAGGGAGCCTGTTTCTCCCTCTACCCCTTCCCTCTGCTCATGCTCTCTCTCTCTCTCTCAAATGAATACATAAAACCTTAAAAAAAAAAAAAAAGAATCCTAATGATTTGGACAATGTCTTCATTGAGGTTGTTTCAAATCATTATGGATTTTACCAAACCATGTATACTCTTCAGGATTCCCAAATATATTTATATATGTATTGCTTCTTAAAAAAATTGTTTCTCCAAAATTCTTTAACATCAACTTTGAAATCCAGTAGCCTGCTGAGGTTAAAACATAGTCTCTCATAGATAGTGTCAAGCATACACTGCAAGAATTTGGGACTAGAATATTTCTCATTCTTAAAATCGCTGCCTCTGTCATCTCCTCCGGTCTCTGTAAAAGTTTTGAAAATTTGAAATCAAAGTCTTTATGATGTTTTTCTAAATGTTTTTCTTAGGGATTGCTTTGATTTCAGGCCTTATAAAAGTTTGCTTTATTTTGTTTTAAACAAGGGGAAAGAAGTTTACCTCTTCTAATCCGAGAAAACATTCTGTTGTGCAAATTGATTGTATAAACATTATTGAAAATATATAATAAAATACATTATAATAGAATACATTATAATGAACTGAACAGCATTTATTTTCTTACCAAGAGAGGAAATTTAAATGTTAATTATTTACTCATTACTGAACATCTGACAGAATTATCTACTTGTCGTCTCTCTACACTACCTACCATTTCTCCTCACTCATTCATTTGTTGGCAAATGTTCACAGTCTTTCTTTCCAATCCCTGCCTTTCTAGATGGGGTGATTCTTAAGTCTACATCCAACATCATTATGTCTTGATTTCTAATCCTTCTGCCCCCTTCATTGTTAACGAACTTCCCCGATCAATGTCTAACACTAGTCGTCAGATTTACTCTCTGATCTTCTGCAACTTACATCTCCAAAATGTTTAACTCAAGTATCCTTTCTCCCACCATAATCTTCTCTTAAAAAATACATCTGTTGGAGGCGCCCGGGTGGCTCAGTGGGTTAAGCCGCTGCCTTCGGCTCAGGTCATGATCTCAGGGTCCTGAGATCGAGTCCCGCATCGGGCTCTCTGCTCAGCAGGGAGCCTGGTCCCTCTCTCTCTCTCTCTGCCTGCCTCTCTATTTACTTGTGATCTCTCTCTGTCAAATAAATAAATAAAATATTAAAAAAAATACATCTGTTGGTTCTGTGGGGAAAAAGTACCATTTCAGTTTCCCTTCAAAAGCCTAGTAATCTGATCAATAATATGTATGCTATGCTTTGCTTCTTAAGAAATTTTAATTTCTCATTTATTAGGAAGTCCAAACCTGACAATATTCATGTAAATCTTATATTTAATTAAATAAATAACTTAACAACATATTAATTACAATCATAAGTTCCTTGACAAAAAACAAAAGGAAAATATGTATATATAATGAAAGTTGTAAAAATGGCCTTGTCAGTAATTGATGAATTTTATAAATATATTTTTGAATTTAATATATGATTTATGCTGTAAGCTAGGACACTTTTTGAATTCTCCATCAAAAATCTTTAAATAATAAAAAATGTATAACCATATGGCAAAACCTAATCTTATCATTTAAATATATAATATTGTCTCCCTCTTACATTTTCATTTTTAATAAATATGCATTCTTTATGCTATGGTATATCTCATTCATGAGAATTCGCTTGACAAAAGTGATTCAATCTGCATTAGGAAAATCAAAGCATCTTTTAAAATGATTGAATATATTAATATATGTTTCTCACAATCCTGCAATTGCTTACCAGAAGCATCATTTATTGGACAGCCCTTGGATTAGAATAATTGAAGTGATGGTCCACATGGCCTAATTTTTAAGTGTGAGTGATATATTTTTTCTAGACTGACACTATTAAATCTATGTCAATAATCCCATTTGAAATAATTTGTATTTTAGGCTTGCTTGTTTGGATTTTAGGGAAGATTACAATCTCACATTTGGAAGTTGGAAGTTTTTTGTGCACATTTGTTTTGTTTTGTTTGTTTTTGTTTTTGTTTTGTTTTATTTTAATAAAACAGTTGATATCAGCTTTTGCACAACTATCAAATTGGAAACTCTGAATTTATTCCAGACATCTTTCTCTTTCTCTTTCTCATCTACACATCTATTTAGTTAAGTCCTTAATTTCAGCCCTCTCATCTTATATCTATCTTTTCTTCCTGACCCATCTCTGCTGTCACTGTCTCAAATTCAAGTCCTTGGGGTGCCTGGGTAGCTCAGTTGGTTGAGCACCCAACTTTTGATTTTGGCTAGGTCATGATCTAAGGGTCATGGCATGGAGTCTAATGTCAGGCTTCATGCTCATCACGGAGTCTGCTTGAGATTCTCACTCTTCCTTTCCTTCAGTCCCTCCTACCCACGTACTCACTCTCTAAATAAATAAATAAACAAATCTCTAAAAAACAAAATACAAATCGTCATCTCACCTGTCAATTTTAATTATTTGTTAATTGGCCTGATTGAATTCAGTCAATTGACAACATGACAGCCATAGTTATATAATTCAAATCTGGACACTACTTTCTCTATCCAATCAAATTAGTCCCCCAAATACCTTGATACATTATAATCTTATTTCTGTATACCCCAGAAATGTATTAGTAATGTCTTCTTTATTTTTTGCTTAATTTTTATATTTTATTTTTTATTAACATATAATATAGTATTAGGCCCAGGGGTACAGATCTGTGAATCACCAGGTTTACACACTTCACAGAACTCACCATACCACATACCTTCCCCAATGTCCATAACCCAACCACCCTCTCTTATCCCACTCCCCTGGCAACCCTCAGTTTGTTTTGTGAGATTAAGAGTCTCTTATGGTTTGTCTCCCTCCCAATCCCATCTTGTTTCATTTATTCCATTCCTACCCCCCAAAGCCACCACATTGCCTCTCAACTTCCTCATGTCAGGGAGATCTTATGATAATTGTCTTTCTCTGATTGACTTATTTCGCTAAGCATAATACCCTCTAGTTCCATCAATGTCATCACAAATGGCAAGATTTCATTTTTTGATGACTACATAGTATTCCATTATATATATATATATATATATATATATATATATATATATATATATATACCACTTCTTCTTTATCCATTCATCTGTTGATGGACATCTAGGTTCTTCCATAGTTTGGCTATTGTGACATTGCTGCTATAAACATTTGGGTGTATGTGAGCCTTTGGGTCACTGCATTTGTACCTTTAGAGTAAATACCCAGTAGTGTGATTGCTGGGTCTTAGGGTAGCTCTATTTTCAACATTTTGAGGAATCTCCATACTGTTTTCCAGAGTGGTTGCACCAGCTTGCATTCCCACCAACAGTGTAGGAGGGTTTCCCTTTCTCTGCATCCTCGCCAGCAAGTGTCATTTCCTGACGTGTTAATTTTAGCCATTCTGACTGGTGTGAGGTGATATCTCATTGTGGTTTTGATTTGCATTTCCCTGATGCCGAGGGATGTGGAGCACTTTTTCATGTGTCTGTTGGCCATCTGGATGTCTTCTTTGCAGAAATGTCTGTTCATGTCCTCTGCCCATTTCTTTTTTTTTTTTCTCATTTTATTTATTTTTTCAGCGTAACAGTATTCATTCTTTTTGCACAACACCCAGTGCTCCATGCAAAACGTGCCCTCTCTATTACCCACCACCTGTTCCCCCAACCTCCCACCCCTGACCCTTCAAAACCCTCAGGTTGCCCCAACCTCCCACCCCTGACCCTTCAAAACCCTCAGGTTGTTTTTCAGAGTCCATAGTCTCTTATGGTTCGCTTCCCCTCCCCAATGTCCATAGCCCGCTCCCCCTCCCCCAATCCCACCTCCCCGCAGCAACCCCCAGTTTGTTTTGTGAGATTAAGAGTCATTTATGGTTTGTCTCCCTCCCAATCCCATCTTGTTTCATTTATTCTTCTCCTATCTCCTACCCCCCCATGTTGCTTCTCCATGTCCTCATATCAGGGAGATCATATGATAGTTGTCTTTCTCCGATTGACTTATTTCACTAAGCATGATACGCTCTAGTTCCATCCACGTCGTCGCAAATGGCAAGATTTCATTTCTTTTGATGGCTGCATAGTATTCCATTGTGTATATATACCACTTCTTCTTTATCCATTCATCTGTTGATGGACATCTAGGTTCTTTCCATAGTCTGGCTATTGTAGACATTGCTGCTATAAACATTCGGGTACACGTGCCCCTTCGGATCACTATGTTTGTATCTTTAGGGTAAATACCCAGTAGTGCAATTGCTGGGTCATAGGGTAGTTCTATTTTCAACATTTTGAGGAACCTCCATGCTGTTTTCCAGAGTGGTTGCACCAGCTTGCATTCCCACCAACAGTGGAGGAGGGTTCCCCTTTCTCCACATCCTCTCCAGCATCTGTCATTTCCTGACTTGTTCATTTTAGCCATTCTGACTGGTGTGAGGTGATATCTCATTGTGGTTTTGATTTGTATTTCCCTGATGCCGAGTGACGTGGAGCACTTTTTCATGTGTCTGTTGGCCATCTGGATGTCTTCTTTGCAGAAATGTCTGTTCATGTCCTCTGCCCATTTCTTGATTGGATTGTTTGTTCTTTGGGTGTTGAGTTTGCTAAGTTCCTTATAGATTTTGGATACTAGCCCTTTATCTGATATGTCGTTTGCAAATATCTTCTCCCATTCTGTCAGTTGTCTTTTGGTTTTGTTAACTGTTTCCTTTGCTGTGCAAAAGCTTTTGATCTTGATGAAATCCCAACAGTTCATTTTTGCCCTTGCTTCCCTTGCCTTTGCCGTTTTTCCTAGGAAGATGTTGCTACGGCTAAGGTCGAAGAGGTTGCTGCCTGCATTCTCCTCAAGGATTTTGATGGATTCCTTTCTCACATTGAGGTCCTTCATCCATTTGGAGTCTATTCACAGATATATTCAGAACATTTCATCCCAAAGCAACAGAATACACATTCTTCTCTAGTGCACATGGAACCTTCTCCAGAATAGATCACATCCTGGGTCACAAATCAGGTCTCAACCGGTATCAAAAGATTAGGATCATTCCCTGCATATTTTCAGACCACAATGCTCTGAAGCTAGAACTCAATCACAAGAGGAAAGCTGGAAAGAACCCAAATACATGGAGACTAAACAGCATCCTTCTAAAGAATGAATGGGTTAACCAGGAAATTAAAGAAGAATTGAAAAAATTCATGGAAACAAATGATAATGAAAACACAACAGTTCAAAATCTGTGGGACACAGCAAAGGCAGCTCTGCCCATTTCTTGACTGGATTATTTGTTCTGTAGGTGTTGAGTTTAATATGTTCTTTATAGGTTTTGGACACTAGCCCTTTATCTGATATGTCGTTTGCAAATATCTTCTCCCATTCTGTCAGTTGTCTTTTGGTTTTGTTAGCTGTATCCATTGCTGTGCAAAGGCTTTTGATCTTGATGAAGTCCCAATAGTTCATTTTTGCCCTTGCTTCCCTTGCCTTTGGAGATGTTCCTAGGAAGAAGTTACTGCAGCTGAGGTCAAAGAGGTTGCTTCTTGTGTTCTCCTCAAGGATTTTGATGGGTTTCTTTCTAACATTGAGGTACTTCATCCATTTTGAGTCTATTTTCATGTGTGGTGCAAGGAAATGGTCCAGTTTCATTTCTCTGCATGTGGCTGTCCAATTTTCCAAACACCATTTGTTGAAGAGACTGTCTTTTTTACATTGAACATTCTTTCCTGCTTTGTTGAAGATTAGTTGACCATAGAGTTAAGGGTCTATTTCAGGGCTTTATATTCTGTTCCATTGGTCTATGGTTCTGTTTTAGTTCCAGTAACATACTCTTGATGGTGACAGCTTTGTAATAGATCTTAAGTCTGGAATTGTGAGACCACCAACTTTGGCTTTCTTTTTCAATATTCTTCTGGCTATTCGAGGTCTTTTCTGGTTCCATATAAATTTTAGGATATTTGATCCATTTCTTTGAAAAAAATGGGTGGGATTTAAGTACAGATTGCATTAAATTTGTAGATTGCTTTAGATAGCATAGACATTTTCACAATATTTATTCTTCCAATCCATGAGCATGGAACATTTTTCCATTTCTTTGTGTCTTCCTCAATTTCTTTCATGCGTACTTTACAGTTTTCTGATATAGATTCTTGGCCTCTTTGGTTAGGTTTATTCCTAGGTATCTTATGGTTTGGGTGCAATTTTAAATGGAATCGACTCCTTAATTTCTCTTTCTTCTGTCTTGTTATTGATGTATAGAAAGACAACTGACTTCTGTGCATTGATTTTATATCCTAACACTTTACTGAATTCCTGTACAAGTTCTAGCAGTTTTGGAGTGGAGTCTTTTGGGTTTTCCACATAAAGTATATATCATTTGCAAAGAGTGATAGTTTGAATTCTTCTTTGCTGATTTGGATGTCTTTAATTTCTTTTTGTTGTCTGATTGCTGAGGCTAGGACTTCTAGTCCTATGTTGAATAGCAGTGGTGATAATGGACATACCTGCCATGTTCCTGACCTTAGCAAAAAATCTCTCAGTTTTTCTCCATTGAGAATGATATTCGCTGTGGGTTTTTCATAGGTAGATTTGATGATATTGAGGCATGTATCCTCTATCCCTGCACTTTGAAGAGTTTTGATCAAGAAAGGATACTGTCTTTGTCAAATGCTTTTTCAGCATCTATTTAGGGTATCATGTTGTTCTTGTTCTTTCTTTTATTAATGTATTGTATCACATTGATTGATTTGCAGATGTTGAACCAACCTTGCAGCCCTGGAATAAATCCCACTTGGTCGTGGTGACTAATCCTTTTAATATACTGTTGGATCCTATTGGCTTGTATTTTGGTGAGAATTTTTGCATCTGTGTTCCTCAAGAATATTGGTCTGTAATTCTCTTTTTTGATGGGATCTTTGTCTGGTTTTTGTTTGGTTTTGGTTTCTGATCAAGGTGATGCTGGCCTCATAAAATGAGTTTGGAAGTTTTCCTTCCATTTCTATTTTTTGGAACAGTTTCAGGAGAATAATTCTTTTTTAAAGGTTTGTTAGAATTCCCCTGGGAAGCTTTCTGGCCCCGGGCTCTTGTTTCTTGGGAGATTTTTGATGCCTAGTTCAATCTCCTTACTGGTTATGGGTCTGTTTAGGTTTTCTTTTTTTTTTTTTTAAAGATTTTATTTATTTATTTGACAGAGAGAGATCACAAGTAGATAGAGAGGCAGGCAGAGAGAGAGAGAGAAGCAGGCTCCCTGCTGAGCAGAGAGCCCGATGCGGGACTCGATCCCAGGACCCCAAGATCATGACCTGAGCCGAAGGCAGCGGCTTAACCCACTGAGCCACCCAGGTGCCCCTCTGTTTAGGTTTTCAATTTATCCCTGGTTCAGTTGTGATAGTTTATATGTATCTTGGAATGCATCCACTTCTTTCAGATTGTCAAATTTCCTGGTGTATAGTTACTCATAATATGGTCTTAAAATTGTTTTTATTTCTTTTGCGTTGGTTGTGATCTCCTCTTTCATTCATGATTTTATTAATTTGGGTCCTTTCTCTTTTCTTTTTGATAAGTCTGGCCAGGGATTTATCAATCATATCAATTCTTTCAAAGATCCAGCACATAGTTTCGTTGATTTGTTCTACAGTTTGTTTGTTTTGTTTTGTTTTGTTTTGTTGGTTTCTCTTTCATTGATTTCTGCTCTGATCTTTATTGTTTATTTTTCTGCTGGGTTTAGGCTTTCTTTGCTGTTCTTTCTAGGGCTCCTTAAGGTGTAGGATTAGCGTGTGTATTTGAGACCTTTCTTGTTTCTTGAGAAAGGCTTGTATCACTATATATTTTCCACCTAGGACTGCCATTTCTGTGTCCCACAGATTTTTAAACGTTGTGTTTTCATTATCACTGATTTCAATGAATTTTTTTTTATAATTCTTCTTTAATTTCCTTGTTGACCCATTCATTCTTTAGAAGGATGCTCTTTAGCCTCCAGGTGTTTGGGTTCTTTCCAAATTTCCTCTTGTAGTTAAATTCTAGCTTCAGACCATTATGGTCTAAAAATATGCAGGGAATGATCCCAATATTTTGGTACTGGTTGAGACTTGATTTGTGACCCACAATGTGATCTATTCTGGAGAATGTTCCATATGCACTAGAGAAGAATATTTATTCTGTTGCTTTGGGATGGAATGTTCTGAATATATCTGTGATGTCCATCTGGACCAGTGTGTCATTTAAAGCCTTTATTTCCTTGTTGACCTTTTGCTTGGATGATCTGTCCATTTCAGTGAGGGTGGTGTTAAAGTCCCCTACTATTATTATTGAGGTGTTTGTTTGATTTTGTTATTAAGTGGTTCATATAGTTGGCTGTTACCATGTTAGGGGCATAGATATTTAAAATTGTTAGATCTTCTTGTTGGACAGACCCTTTGAGTATGATATAGTGTCCTTCCTCACTTCTTATTATAGTCTTTGGCTTAAAATCTAATTTAGCTGATATACGGATTGCCACTTCAACTTTCTTTTGCTGTCTATGAGCATGATAAATTGTTTTCCACCCTGTCACTTCAAATCTACAGGTGTGTTTGGGACTAAAATGAGTTTCTTGTACACAGCATATTGATGGGTTTTTATTTTTTTATCCATTCTGATACCCTGTGTCTTTTGATTGGGGCATTTAGCCCATTTACATTCAGGGTAACTATTGAGGGATATGAATTTAGTGCCACTGTACTGCCTGTAAGGTGACGGTTACTGTATATTGTCTCTGTTCCTTTCTAGTGGACTACTTTTAGGCTCTCTTTGCTTAGAGGACCCTTTTCAATTTTTCCTATAGAGGGTTTGGTGTTTACAAATTCTTTCTGTTTTTCTTTGTCTTGGAAGCTTTTTAATCTCTCCTTCTATTTTTAATGATAACCTAGCTGGATATAGTATTCTTGGCTGCATGCTTTTCTCCTTTATTGCTCTGAATATATCATGCCAGTTCTTTTTGGGTTGCTGGGTCTACGTGGATAAGTCTGCTGCTAATCTAATATTTCTATCATTGTATGTTATAGACTTCTTGTCACAGGCTGCTTTCAGGATTTTTTCTTTGTTGCTGAGACTTGTCAGTTTTACTATTAGATGATGGGGTGTGGACTTATTCTTATTGATTTTGAGATGGATTCCCTGCAACTCCTGGATTTTGATGCTTGTTCCCTTTGCCATATTAGGGAAATTCTCTACAATATTTCACTCCAATATACCTTCTCTCCCTCTCTCTTTCTTCTTCTGGAATCCCAATTATTCTAATGTTGTTTCGACTTATGGTATTGCTTATCTCTCGGATTCTCCCCCCATGGTCCAGTAGTTCTCTCTCTTTTGCTCAGCTTCTCTATTTTCCATCATTTGGTCTTCTATATCACTAATTCTCTCTTCTGCCTCAATTATCCTAGCAGTCAGAGCCTCCCTTTTTTTAATTGCACCTCATTAATAGCTTTTCTGATTTCAAATTGGTTAGATTTTAGTTCTTTTATTTCTCCAGAAAGGGCTTTTATTTCTCCAGCAGTGTTTCTCTAATATCCTCCATGCCTTTTTCGAGCCTGGCTAGCACCTTGAGAATCATCATTCTGAACTCTAGATCTGACATATTAGTAATGTCCATATTGATTAGGTCCCTAGGCTTCAGTACTGCCTTTTTTTTTTTTTTTTTTTTTGTGGTGAGTTTTTTAGCCTTGTCATTTTATCCAGATAAGAATATATGAAGGAGAGACTAGAATACTAAAAGGGTGGCAAAGTCCCCCAGAAAAATGTGTGTTAACCAAATCAGAAGAGACCCCAAATCCTGCGGGGAGTAAGGGGGGCAAAAAGAAGTTCAAAAAAATTTTTTTAAAGTAAGAAAATATAGATATTAGACTGGTGAATAGAACAGAGCCACCAACTAATTTTGGGAGTACTTTGGTCTCTTAAAAGAAACTACCTCCCAATATTTTAAGGAATTAAAAACGTGTATACATATTTACAAAAATAAGGGTAAACATGATGAAGGGATGAAATATGACTGTAAAGATGAATTTTTTAAAAAAGATCTAAAAAAAAAAAAGACTTGATAAGTTGGTTGGAAAAAGAAAGAAAAAGAAAGTGGAGAACACTTGCTCAGGCTGGAGACTGGAACAAAGCCCTGTGCTAGATATAGGGTATATTTTGATCTATTAGAAGTTTTATCCCAAAATTGTTTAGAAGGAAAAAACCATATGTGTATACAAAAAAATAAATAAATAAAGTTAGATACAATGAAGGATAAAATATGACTATAATAATGAAGGCTCAAAAAATTTGTTTGTTTGTTTTTTAATGAAAGGTATTGTTAAGGGGTGCCTAGCTGGCTCAGTTGGTTAAGCAACTGCCTTCAGCTCAGGTCATGGTCCCAGAGTCCTGGGATCGAGTCCCACATCGGGCTCCCAGCTCCATGGGGAGTCTGCTTCTCCCTCTGACCTCCCCTATCGTGCTCTCTCTCTCACTCTGTCTCAAAATAAATAAATAAAAATAAATAAAATAAATAAATAAAATAAATAAATAAATAAAAATCTTAAAAAAAAGAAAGGTGTTGTTAAGATAAACTAGTTTAAAAATGTTAAAAGAGGAAAGAGTAAAAGTTAAAATAAATTAGAGGAAGAATTTTTTTAAATTAATTTTGCAAAACTAAAGAATCCGGGGAGAAATCCATGAATACCATGCTTTGCTTTCTCCTCTGGAATTCCGCTTTTCTCCTTGATAAGTGAGCTTGGTCTTGGCTGGGTTTCTTGCTAATCTTCTGGGGCAGGGGCCTGTTGTCATGATTCTCAAGTGTTTTTGCCCAAGATGGAATTGCACCACCCTTGCCAGGGACCAGCTAAGTAATCTGCTCCCATTCCCTCTGGGGAACTTTTGTTCTCTGATCACTTTCAGTAGAATTCTGGAGGACAGGAATGAAAATGGCAGCCTCCCAATCTCCAGCACAGAGGAGCAGAGAGCTCAGGGCCCCACTCCTCAGTGCACCCTCCTAGAAAAGTGCTCAATCACTCCCGTTCCCCTGGCCTCTGGCTGCACACCAAGCTCACCTGGCCTGCTACCCAGCGTCTCTGTCTCTGGCATACAGCCCCACCCAGAATCTCCAAATGTAGCAGATCACTGCCATTCTTCCAGGGAGGTTTGCCCAGATCTGCCACTTGTGGGGTCCCTGTTCGAAGAGCAGTGGCCTGACAGTGCCACAGATCACAGTTTTTTTTGTTTTTTTTTTGTTTTTTTTTGTTTTGTTTTGTTTTTCAGATGCTTCACTAACTGATAAAGGCGCCCTTATCTTTTCTTTCTTTTTTTTTCTTTTTAAAGATTTTATTTATTCACTCAACAGACAGAGATCACAAGCAGGCAGAGAGGCAGGCAGAGAGAGAGGAGGAAACAGGCTCCCCGCAGAGCAGAGAGCCCGATGCGGGGCTCGATCCCAGGACCCTGGGATCATGACCTGAGCTGAAGGCAGAGGCTTTAACCCACTGAGCCACCCAGACGCCCCTCATAGATCACAGTTTAAGGTAACCCAGAGTTGAGAGCTCACTCCTCGGCTCTGTCTCTATAGCCAGCTTCCCTGCACTAACACCTGTGAGCTCTGCAATACTCAGATACCCCCAATCTTTCAATGACCCCATGGAACCTGAGACCACGAGGGCTCTACCTCCGCTTAGCCTCTGGAACAATGTTCCTCAGTGAAGCAGACTTTTAAAAGTTCAGATTTTGTGCTCCATTCCTCTGCCACTTTCCAGGAGCCAGCCCCTCCCCCTGCGGTCTATCTTCCTGTCGCTTTGGATTCACTGCTCCGCAGGTCATATCTTTCAGAAAGTGGTCGATTTTCTGTTTCTAGAATTGCTGTTCTTCTTCTCTTCAATCCCCTGTTGGATTTGTAGGTGTTTGAAATGGTTTGATAAACTATCTAGCTGATATCTTGCTACCTGATGTCATCTCAGCCTGCTACTCCTCCACCATCTTGAGTCCTCAGCAATGTCTTCTGTGTTTTGGTTTGTTTGATGGTTTGCCTCTTTATTTTTTACATTACATTTTTCAACTAAAAGATGTATACAGTTGCTAAAATTAAAAATATTAAAATGTTTTTAGTAAACTGTGACACTCCTCATATCCACTTCCCCACATCCTCAGATTCATTCTGTAGAAAACTATTTTCAATTTTTTCTAGTAAGACATCTTTGAAAGTTTTATCCAGACTTCTAAATTACAATAATATCACCCACTTTTCAATGTATCATCTATAGACATTACCTATTCACTCTCTCTACAGAAGGTGGGAGTCAACTAACGTCATATATCTCACCCGTCTCTTTCCCACCTTCCATTTTTTAAGTTAAACTATTATTTATTTTCTGTTTGTACATAAATATACTTCTTTAGAAGTTTCTGAAACTTAATTTTGAGAGCTTATCTGTATTACAGTCTATTAGAGTTTATCTGTAATGTAATGATTTATTGGGATAGTAAAGCATTGACAGAGCTAATTATCTGTAATACTATGCTAAACAGCATTGCATGAAAATTCAAAGAGTGTTAACTTTAGCCTCTGAGACCTTCCAATCTATAAATATGAACCTTCATGGCAATAGCCTAAAAGCAAACAAACAAGTAGGAGATTCTAATGCATACATACAGAATGATCATCATCTATAAACTGTAAACTATATGCCATAATCTATATAGATTAATGTTTGATTCTGAGGCTATGGAACTTATAAATATAATTCTAGGTTAGAAGTCACTTCCCTATAGCACAGTTATGGCATTTGATGAGCAGCTGATAATTCTAGCAGTTGTGCATCACTGAAAATGACTTTTATATCCCCAAATAAGTCTAGTTTTCATCAGTTTTGTCTTTCTAGTTTGTTGGTTTTTGTCTTGTTGTTTTCCATCTCACATGTCAATAAAAGTGTCTTCATTCTAAACTAGTAAAATGTCAAAATAGTAAAATGTCAAAATATGTATGAAGTTGTGTTTTCAAACAACTGTCTCTAACCAGCTTACCAAATACATATTTATTGTCCTATCTCTATCTTTGCCTTGTCTGAGCTTTATAACTGGCCACCTGGAGCAGGAGGATTGGAATTTAAAAAAAAAAAGAAGGGTAGGAGGTTGGAGGAAAGGCAGGAAAGAAGGGAGGAGACAAGGAGGGGAGGGAGGGAGGGGAGGAGGGAAGGAGGGAGAAGAAAGAAAAGAAAGAAAGGAAGGAAGAGAGAGAAAGAAGAAGGAAGGGAAGCAGGAAGGAAGGGAGGAATGGAGGAAGGAAGGAAAAACAAAAACAGTAACAAAAGCCAAACCAAACCAAACCAAAAGAAAAGAAAACAAAAACAACAAACCAAAACAAACCAAAATAGAACAAACAAGCTCCTAGATACAGAGAACACATTGGTGTTTCCCAGGCAGGGGTTTTGGGGTGGGTGGGTGAAATGGGCAAAAGTAGTCAAAAGGCACATGCTTCCATTTATAAAATAAGTCATGGGAATGTTATGTACAGAATGGCAACTGTAGTTAATAATGCTGTATTGCATATTTGAAAGTTACTAAGAGAATATATCTTAAAAGTTTCTATCCTAAGGAAAAAAAAATTATGTAACTTCGTAAGGTGAATTTAACTGGATTCATTGTGGTCATCATTTTGCAATATATGCAAATATTGAATCATTTTATAGGACACCTGGAACCAACAAAATGTTGCATGTCAATAATACTTCAACATAAGAAAATGAGGAAAATAAATGTATGGAACATACTTCTCAAGATAGCCCATATTATCCACTTAGAATTTCCTAAAAACATAGATAATATGATAATCTAGAAAATAATACTTAATTTTTTTAGTTTAAAGTTTTACATCTTTCTACGTTCCACCTTGCTACCTCTTAGATAAATAGAATGAAGAATCCTTGATCCTTATTTGCTCGGTCACTGATTTACTATATCACCTCCAGAGCTTGTCATCAGTCACATAAAACAACAAGCCATCAAAATAGGAGTTTTCTTTCTCCGATTGACTTATTTCACTAAGCATATGATCTCCCTGATATGAGGACATGGAGAAGCAACATGGGGGGTAGGGGGATAGGAGAAGAATAAATGAAACAAGATGGGATTGGGAGGGAGACAAACCATAAATGACTCTTAATCTCACAAAACAAACTGGGGGTTGCTGGGGAGAGGTGGGATTGGGAGAGGGGGAGCGGGCTATGGACATTGGGGAGGGGAGGCGAACCATAAGAGACTATGGACTCTGAAAAACAACCTGAGGGTTTTGAAGGGTCAGGGGTGGGAGGTTGGGGCAACCTGAGGGTTTTGAAGGGTCAGGGGTGGAAGGTTGGGGGAACAGGTGGTGGGTAATGGGGAGGGCACGTTTTGCATGGAGCACTGGGTGTTGTGCAAAAAGAATGAATACTGTTATGCTGAAAAAATAAATAAAATGGAAAAAAAATAGGAGTTTTCACAATTTCAAAACTTTAGTGATTTCTTTAAAAAAAAAATCCCTAGAACAGAGTTGAAGTTAGATGATTGGAGTTAGGTAAGGACACATTTCATAGAGAAGCTTCTCTTAAAGCAGACAGCACTCTTTTCCACTTCCCATTACAAAGATTTGATATATATGTCAAACCCACTCACTTTTCCCCGATTTATGTCACTTACTAGATAGATCCAATAGTCAAATTGAGATATATCAGTCAAAATGACTTCACAAATTAGTCCCAATACAAAATGATTTTATTATGTATAATGTAGAATTTTATAAAAGATGAATTTTTAAAACAATATTATTTTATGATGACACAGAAATGTTACAAGAAATGACAAAGTTCACTCTACATGGTTACTTTTTGTTAAAAGGAAAAAAAGAAAGTAAAATTGCTTTTGTCTTTTTGAAAAACATATTTTTTAAAGTATTTAAATCTTTATACGTTTTCAGATAAAGGACTGAAAGTATTTTTAGGATAGTTATCTTTAGAAACTTGGCCCTTACCTCCCAAACAAAAAAAAATATGGTGGAATCTAAAGTAAAATAGCTTTTATCTGATACCTTAAGGCATAATGCCAGCTTCACCTGAGAAAGCATCTCTTCCATTATTTCTTTAGTAGGATCTTAGAAAATAAAATCCTTATGTAATGAGTAAAGTGTTTTTTGATCTAAGCAAATATCTGTGCTGTTTTTCTTCACAAGGATATCATTCTATTTTATCAAATATAAAATATCATCTAATAAAAATACATTCTCATTTCACATAAATTAAAGTGTGAATAAATGTGAATCTTAGAAAATATTAAATGTAATAGAATGGGCACTAGTCTAAGATGGCATCTTCAGAACAAACACTACCAACAACAAAAAACTTTAATGTACTTAATGTAATCAAATGCCCTCTCAAAAAGCTACAGAAAGCCCATTGATAGCATGTATTCAGGTGGTATATTTTTCATCATGGAATGACAATTCCCCAAAATCCATATTATACAAATGACTATTTGTATTTTTAAAAGATTGTGATAATTTTAGACACAAAGTAAAAATACATCTGCTGAATATTTTAGACAATAAAATGTTGAAAAACAGATTCTAATGAACACAGCCACAGTTTTCTCATTTCTCTTTTTTAAGATTTTATTTATTTATTCATGAGATACAGAGAGATAGAGAGGGACAGAGGAAGGTAGAGGGAGGAGAAGGCTCCCCTCTCAGCAGGGAATTTGATGGACTCAATCCCAAGACCCTGGGATCACAACCTGAGCTGAAGGCAGATGCTTAACCAATTGAGCTACCCAGGCACCAGTTTCTCATTTCTGAAGAAAATGTGATACCCTCAGCAAGTACCATTACTTTAAATATAGCCTTACTCTTTTATTTATATAGATATTAACTGTGTTTGATTGAAATATCCAACTTACTCCTATTTTTAAATTTCTCATATATTAATAAAGGCAATTAATAGTGTCTTCTGATATGGAAGGTGTATTGTTTAACCTTTAGGTTCAGTTAATATGAATAAAAGAGATGTTACTCTGTACTGTTGAAGGTTAGCTTTGAAGAGGAATTTTCTGTAATAGACTGCTTTTTTTGTGGTCCAGAGCATTGTTTGTAGGTCAGTCTTATTTAAATATTAGGGTAATTACAAGGAAATAATTTAACCAGAATGTTCTTTCAATTTTCATGAAATATTATTAACTATATCCCTTAGTGATTCTTTTTCACTAAAGTTACCATTTAAAAAAAAAAAAGTATTAAGTAGTCCAATCCTACCAGAGGTAGGACTTCTTTTTGGTTTAAGGAATCTCCAGTAGCCTAGACAAAATTTTCTATTATCTTCACTGTAGCTGGGCTGTGCCTATGTAACTCTCCTTTGTTCTCTCTCTCTTTCAGGAGGCTCAAAACTGCATCTCATTTTGATGGTTTTCCTTGTCTTCTGTTCTTCCTCCTGGTCCTCAGAGGAGTTTCCTCTGATAGAGTGGTTGCACATCTAATCTCATCTTGGTTTTTGCCTCTCAGAGGACTTGAACTAATTAATGTAATATTTATTTTAAATAGAAAAACAACTATGAAATGCAATAATATATCTAAAAACAGAACAGCAGAAAACACGTTACATGATTCCATTTATGTGAAATATCCAGCATAGGGAACTCCACAGAGACAGAACACATATTAGTAGTTTCCAGGGCTCGGTGGAGGAGGAATAGCTGAATGCTTAATTGAGAAAGGATTTTTTCTGGATTAATGAAAGTGTTCCGGAACTAGATAATACTTAGGGCTGAAAATTGTGAATGTGCCAAATGTTACTAATGGAACATTTTGTGTATTTTACTACAATATCAAATGCATTACATTGAAAGGGGAAGCTTATGCCTTTCAACTATGTTGGTCATGGTATAATATGTGGGATTTCATTTCCAGATTATATTTTAGTGGTTTATTTCTATAAGGAATTCCATGATCAAATAATATTGGAGAATCTCATTTCAATAATGTTAAATTGGTGCATAGTTTTAAAATGAGAACAGACAAAAAACAAAGAAAAAAACCTTGAGTATGCCATTATTTTCCTATACCTTCAGATTTTCTTATTAAAAAAATAATTCTAATGTATTGTTTCCTTGGAGATTACAGAATATAAAATATATTACAATTTTTCAGATTGCTAACCTAAATGTAATTCTCACCTCTATACACTTAGCAGTTTTTTATTATGATATTTATATTATAGATTAAGGGGTCAAATTAATCATTTCAATAATTAGTAATATAGTTTTGAAGATAAGGCCAGGTGGGATACAGTAGCATGAATACCTTATTTTATGTGAAATGGCTATGTGATACTTTTAAAATGAATGATAGTCTATCTTTCCTCTTCCATTTATTTTACTATAAAATTTGCTAGAGATTCCTCAAAGGATTTTATATATTGACAATCAAGTCCCAGATGGCCTAGAGGCCATTGGACAGACTGTTTTCAAACACTTCTCAGGAGAAAATCTGGTCTATTTCCTGATTTTGTTATTCAGTAAAAATATTTCATATTTAGTATTTATTTAGCACACTTAGATTGCTAGCATACATAAAACAAACACCTGGCTCTCTTTTAGTCCATGATTGGTAGTACCTTCATTGTTCTGTTTCTGAGGTTCTCATTTTCTTTAGGAATTCCATAGGGAGAAAAGATGTTGGAAGAAAGGCTTGGTTCACCTCCTTTGAAATGTTTTCTAATAGGCAGTTGTAATTATAACAATAAAGTTAAACTGAGTGTGATAATTCTTTTGCTCAGTTACCAAATTTTAAAGAGCTGATTAAGTCCAAGTCATAGCAAATTTTTCTTAATAGTTGTTTCTAAAATTCTGATTCAGTCATATCAATTGATTACTATCTATAGAGCTGTCTTGATATATACAATTCTTCACCATAATTTAATTGAAATATGTGTAATCATGAGATTTTGCAATATAATGATTTATAAGGAATATTATTTCTCAAATATATTTGGTCTTCATCACGGTTCCTAAAAATGCTTCAGAACAACAACAACAACGTGAAATGGATACCTTATTACTAATGAAAATGATTTTCACTCCACCTAAAGATGAGAGCTGCTTGCCAAGAGGACTAACCATATGATTAGAGGGTAAGAACTTTCAGTCTCCCACCCCCCCACCTCCAGACAGGAGAGAAGTGCTGGAGATTGAAGCAGCCAATGGCTAATGACTTGGTCAATTTTGACTATGTAACAAAGCCTCCAAGAAACCCAAGAGGAGAGATTTTTGATCCATTTTTCAGAGTTTCCATGCTTAGGGAACCAGAGTGGTTCCATGTATCACCGAGAAAAGCCCCCAGATCCATGAGGACAAAACTGCTTTGTGCAGGATTTTGGCCTGTTTATCTCTTTATCTAGCTTTTGATTCATATATTTTATCATATCCTTCTTTTTTAAAGATTTTATTTATTTATTTGACAGAGAGAGAGATCACAAGTAGATGGAGAGGCAGGCAGAGAAAGAGAGAGAGAGAGGTAAGCAGGCTCCCCACTGAGCAGAGAGCCCAATGCGGGACTCGATCCCAGGACCCTGAGATCATGACCTGAGCCGAAGGCAGCGGCTTAACCCACTGAGCCACCCAGGCACCCCTATCATATCTTTTAATAAACTGGTAAGTGTAAGTGCTTCTCTGAGTTTTGTGAACCACTCTAGAAAATTAATCAAACTAAAGGAGGAGGTCGTTGGAACCCTCAATCTGTAATCAATTCATCAAAAGCAGAGGTAACAACCTGAGCTGTTACTGGCCTCCGAAGTAAGGAATGGAGGGCCAGTCTTGTAAGACAGCTTGTTTAACCTGTGGAATCTGATCCTATCTCTAGGTAGGTAGTCTCAAATTTGATTTGAATTTGTGTCTAAGAATTACTTGATGTTGTCTAGGGTTCCCCCCACCCTGGAATTAGATCTGGAAACCCTTAAAGAGCTTTATACAAAGACAATTCTTATTTTGGACCAGAATAGCACAAGAATTCTGTCTCATAAAGTAACCATTTTAAGATAAATTTTACTATACCATCATAACAACTAACCTCTCCTATAATGAAAAAATAAAGAAAACTGTGAGTTAATATTGTGGAGAGAACACACAGGATTTGCCCATAATTTTCTGACATTCCAAATTCGCTGTTAAAAACCAAGTATTGTTTGAACTCATTAAAAAAAAAAATACAGTGAGGGATTTCAATGGAAGAAAGATTAGAATATATTTTTTTCTTTTTTAATTTATTTATTTTTTTCAGCGTAACAGTATTCATTGTTTTTGCACAACACCCAGTGCTCCATGCAAAACGTGCCCTCCCTATTACCCACCACCTATTCCCCCAAACTCCCACCCCTGACCCTTCAAAACCCTCAGGTTGTTTTTCAGAGTCCATAGTCTCTTATGGTTCACCTCCCCTTACAATTTTTTTTTTCATAAACATATAATGTATTTATATCCCCAGGGGTACAGGTCTGTGAATCGCCAGGTTTACACACTTCACAGCACTCACGATAGCACATACCCTCCCCAATGTCCATAACCCCTTCCCCCTCTCCCAACTCCACCTTCCCCAAGAAACCCCCAGTTTGTTTTGTGAGATTAAGAGTCATTTATGGTTTGTTTCCCTCCCAATCCCATCTTGTTTCATTTATTCTTCTCCTATATCCCTAACCCCCCATGTTACTTCTCCATGTCCTCATATCAAGGAGATCATATGATAGTTGTCTTTCTCCGACTGACTTATTTCACTAAGCATGATATGCTCTAGTTCCATCCACGTCATTGCAAATGGCAAGATTTCATTTCTTTTGATGGCTGCATAGTATTCCATTGTGTATATATACCACATCTTCTTTATCCATTCATCTGTTGATGGACATCTAGGTTCTTTCCATAGTTTGGCTATTGTAGATATTGCTGCTATAAACATTCGGGTACACGTGCCCCTTCCAAAATCTATAAGGAACTTAGCAAACTCAACACCCAAAGAACAAACAATCCAATCAAGAAATGGGCAGAGGACATGAACAGACATTTCTGCAAAGAAGACATCCAGATGGCCAACAGACACATGAAAAAGTGCTCCACGTCACTTGGCATCAGGGAAATACAAATCAAAACCACAATGAGGTATCACCTCACACCAGTCAGAATGGCTAAAATTAACAAGTCAGGAAATGACAGATGCTGGCGAGGATGTGGAGAAAGGGGAACCCTCCTACACTGTTGGTGGGAATGCAAGCTGGTGCAACCACTCTGGAAAACAGCATGGAGGTTCCTCAAAATGTTGAAAATAGAACTACCCTATGACCCAGCAATTGCACTACTGGGTATTTACCCTAAAGATACAAACATAGTGATCCGTAGAATATATTTTTAAAGACATTAAGATGATACAAAAATACCAATCCATGAAACAGAACATATTCTTAGTGCATGAGTATAGAGGATTTATGGGAAGAGGAATACAATCTATCCTTCAGGACCAAAGAGAGAATCTGTGTTCTCACAGTAGATTTATCAATTTTGGTTGGGAATACAAATAAAACTTAGGTTGAGTTTTAACTGAAGACTGATATATATGGAAGTCATCTACTATCCTTATCCATGACTATATTCAAATTATCATGGAATTTTTCACCAGGGACTCCACCAAAATAAACAAACAATCAAACAAACAAACAAATATATAGTCCCTCTGAAGAAATTGAAATTGAGCAGTAATCTCTTTGCAGAGAACTAGAAAAGATAATGAAAAACTGGACTCCAAAATAAAATCTTGCTCCTTTTAGTATTTATAGAAGCTCCAACAAGAAAGAAAGATACACACATGATTATCCCAAAAGTATCCTAGTGAAAGTAAGACCTTCAAGGGAAGAGACTTCCTATTGGTTGCCTGATATTCGAAGAAAATAGTGTCATGGAAGACTAAAGGCAGGATACCCTGGTTTTATCCAAAACAAACCAAAAATTAAGAGAAAGAGATAATTTTAGAAACAAAGGAAATGAGGGATTTGAAGGAAAAAAAATAAAAAGAGAAACAAAACAGAGCACTGAGGAGACACAATTTCAATAAAATACACTGAGGATGCTAATTGAAAAATAAATACAAAAATTTTTAAAAAAACTCAATAGAATTAAAGAAAGTCAAACTTGAGGGGAAAAAAAACTGCTAAAGAACAGAGATAGGTATCAAAATGTACATTACAGTTTGAGAAATTAGTCAGCTCCCAGACTGTACAAGATATCCCAAAAGAAAAGAGAGAAAGAGAGAGGGAGATGTAACTGACACCTTGGCTATATCTTTATAAAAAATTAAAAATGTATATAGCCTCTTTATTGAGATTCAATTTTGCCATGTAAATACCCATTTAATGGTTTTTAGTGTATTTTCAGACTACCGTCACCACCACCACAATCATTTTTGAACATTTTTATCACCCTAAAACAAAACTTCATATTCCTTGTCAGGTACTCTAAATTTACCCCCAATCCTCCAGCCCTAAGCAAGCACTAGCCCACTTTCCATCTCTATAGATTTGATGTCTGAACATTTCAAAAAAGAAGAATCATACAATATGTGATCTTATGTGACAGGCTTCCTTCTCTTAGCACATTTTCAAGGCTTATCCATGTCATTACATGTATAGTGCTTTATTCCATTTTTACTATTGCATAATACTCCACTGTATGTATGTATTTGTCATTTTTTTTAAAAATGGCTGTATGCTTCTCTCTCTCTTGAGTATATATCTAGCAATGCAATTCCTAGTTACTCTATATTTAATATTTTGAGAAACCTCTAGACTGCTTTCCAAAATGACAAGGTCATTTTATATTCCAACCAGTAATGTATAGGGGTTACTATTTCTCCACATCCTCAAAAAACTTTGTATTTAGTGTTGTTTTTTTAAATTATTATTATTACAGCCATCTTAGTGGATGTAAACTAGCATCTCACTGTGATTTTGATTATTGTTTTCCTGGTGGTTAATAACCTGAAGCATGTTTCCATGTGCTTATTGACCACTTTTATATCTTGTTTGGAAAACAGTTTTCATTTTTAAATTTCAGTTCAGTTTTAAATTTTGAATTTAATTGGTTTAACTTTCTATCATTGAGTTGTAAGAATTCTTCATATATTCTAGATATAAGCCTCTCAAAAGATGTATGATTTCCAAATATTTTTCTCCTATTCTATAGGTTGTCCTTTCAGTTTTCTGATGGTGGTCTTTGATACACAAAGGTGTTTAATTTTGTTGATGTCCAGTGTATCTAGGATTTCTTTCCCCATTGCATTATCCTGGCATGTTTATCAAAAATCAATTGTCCATAAACATAACATTTATTTCTTAAATATCAATCCCATTCCATTTAACTATATTTCTATTCTCATACCAGCATCACACTCTCTTGATTACAGTACATTGTTAATAAAATTTTGAAATTGAGATGTGTGTGTCTATCAAGTTTGTTCTTATTTTTTGGATACTTGGCTCTTCTGGGTCCCTAATACTGCCATATGGATTTTAGAATCATTTTGCCAACATCTGCGAAGAATATAGTCAGAATTTTGAAAGGGAATGCACTGAATCTGTAGATCAATTTGGTGAGTATTGTCTGATCTATTAATGTGTGATATTTTCCATTTAATAAATTCATTCAACAGTATTCTATAATTTTTAGAATATAGGTTTTACATTTATTTTATTTATTTCTAAGTACTTTAATTTTTTATGATATTACAGATAGAATCAAATTTAATTTTTGAATTGTCCCTCAATAATGTATTGAAATACAATTACTTTTTATATTGATGTTCTCCAAACAGGTTGAATTCATTTATTCTAAAATATTTTTGTGAATTCATTAGGATTTTCTATACACTAAGGATACCTGAAAATAGAGGCTATTATACTTATTCCTTTCCCATTTAGATGTTTTTATTTATTTTTATAGAGCAACTTCCCTAGCTAGATATTCTAGTACAATTGCTATGAGAAGGGTGCCTGGGTGGCTCAGTGGGTTAAGCTTCTGCCTTCAGGTTAGGTCATGATCTCAGGGTCTTGGGATCGAGCCTTGCATTGGGCTCTCTGCTGTGCTTCTCCCTCTCCCTCTGCCTGCCTCTCTGCCTACTTGTGATCTCTCTCTCTCTCTCTCTGTGTGTCAAATAAATAAGCGAAATCTTAAAAAAAATGCTATGAGAAATGTTAAAAATGCACATCACTCTTTTGTTCCTCATGCTAAGGAGAAAACTTTTAGTCATTGACCATTACCTATGTTAGCTGTAGTTCTTCCATGCTTCCCTATATAAGGCTGAGGAAACTTATTCATTTATTTTTTTGATGAGGTTTCTATTTTTTAATCATAAAAAGATGTTGAATTTTGTCAAGTATTGGTCTTATAGATTGAGTTGAGAACTTTTTTTCTCTTCTAATTTTTGGAAAACTTTGTGTTTGTAGAGAATGAATATTAATTCTTCTTAAAAGTTAGAATTTATCAGTGAGTATATCTGAGCTTTGCTGTTCATTTGGGGAGTATTTAAATTACTAATTCAGTCTCTTTACTAGTTATACAAGGTCTAGTCAGATTTTCTGTTTCTTCTTGAGTCACTTTTAGTTGTTTATAGGTTTAAGGGAATTTATCAAATTCATCTAAGCTATATAATTTTTTTCTCATATCGTTGTCCATATTCACTTATAATTCTTTCCTATTCTTGTAATATCTGTAATAACATTCCCTTTTCATTCATGATTTAAATAACTTGGCTTTCTCCCATTATCATCATCATCATCATCACTAGCAAATCAAGCCAGATTTTTCAAATTAGTTGATCTTTTTAAGACATCACAATTTGGCTTAGATGATTTTCCTGTTTTTCAGTTCTCTATTTATGTTGAACATCTCTCTGATCTTTAACATCCTCTCCTTTGTATTTGCATTATTTTAAATTTGCACTTCTTTTTCCAGTGTCTTAGGTGAAATATCAAGATGATAATTTTAGAAATTTATTCTTTTTCCTTTTTTCTTTTGTTATATAAGTTTCAGGTGTACAACTTTATAATTCACCATCTGTATACACTCCAAAGTTCAACTACCACAAGTCTAGTAATCACCATATGGCTCATCAACCATATGGTTGGTCTCCTTCACCCACTTCACTCATTCCCATCTGGTAACCACTGGTCTGTTCTCTGTGTTCATGAATTTGATTTTATTTAATTTTATTTGTTCATTTTTTTTCTTCCATTTTATTTATTTTTTCAGTGTAACAGTATTCATTCTTTTTGCACAACACCCAGTGCTCCATGCAAAACGTGCCCTCCCCATTACCCACCACCTGTTCCCCCAACCTCCCACCCCTGACCCTTCAAAAATATTTGTTCATTTTTTTCTAAGATTCCACATATAATTGAAAATACATCGTATCTGTCTTTCACTGTTTGAGTTATTTCATTTGGCACACACAAGGTCCATTCATGTTGTCAAAAGCGACATTTCATTCTTTATGGCTGAGTAGTACCACATTGTATAAATATACCACAACTTATTTTTCCATTTATCCACTGAGAAATTTTTAAGTTTCTTCTGTACCTTGGCTATTGTAAATAATGCTGCAACAAACGTAGGGGTACATATATCTTTTCAAATTAGTGTTTTCATCTTCTTTGCATTTTTAAAATTTTAACTCCAGTATGATTAACTTGCAGTGTTATATTAGTTTCAAGAATACACAATATAGTGATTCAACAATTATGTATATTACTCAGTGCTCATTATGATAAGCGTACTCTTACTCTCCTTCACCTATTTCACCCACCCACCCACCCACCTCCTCTCTGATAACCATCAATTTTTTCTTTATAGCTAAATCTATGTTTTTTGTTGTTGTTGTTGTTTCTCTCTCTCTCTCTCTCTCTCTCTCTCTCTTTTTTGTTCATCTGTTTTGTTTCTTAAATTCCACATAAGAGGGAAATCATGGTGTTTATCTTTCTCTGACTTATTTCACTTAGCATTATACTCTCTAGATCTCTCCAGGTTGCATATGGGAAGATACATAATATAATGGAATATTGCTCAACCAGAGAGATCTATATCTATCTATATATTTATTTATATAGAGATTATATAAAGATATATATGTATCATGTATTCTTTATCAATTCATCTATAGATGGGTTGACAGATACTTGGACTATAATTCTATAATTGAGTTATTGTAAATAATGCTAAAATAAACATGGGGTACATATATGTTTTTCAAATTGGTGTTTGCATACTCTTTGTATTAATATCCAGTAGTGCAATTACTGGATCATATGGCAATTCTATTTTTAGTTTTTTTGAGAAACCTCAAAACTGTTTTCCACAGTAGCTGAACCAGGTTGCATTTCTACCAACAGTTCATGGGAGGTCATTTTCCTCCACATCCTCACCAATGCTTATTGTTTCATAGGTTGTTGATTTTAGCCATCCTGAAAGATGTGAGATGATATTTCATTGTGGTTTTGATTTGCATTTACCTGATGATGAGTGATATTGAGCATCTTTTCATATGTCTGTCGGACATCTGTATGTCTTGGAAAAAAATGTCTGTTACTATCTAATGCTCATTTTTAATTGGATGTTGAGGATGATGATGATGATTTGGCCTTGAGTTATGTAGGTTCCTTATGTATTTTGGATACTAATGCTTTATTGGATAGATCATTTGCAAGTATTTTCTCCCATTCAGTAGATTGTCCTTTAGTTATGTCGTTTCTTTTGTTCTGCAGAAGTGTTTCGTTTTACTATAGTCTCAGTAGTTTATTTTTGCTTTTGTTTCACTTGTTTCAAGAGACATATCTAGAAAAATATTGCTACGGCTGATTTCAGAGAAATTACTCCCTGTGCTCTATTCTAGGATTTTTGTGGTTTCAGGATTTGTATTCAGGTCTTTAATCCATTTTGAAAATTTACTTGTGTAAATCAACATTTGTGAGAATGTGGTTTAGATTTTTTTTTTTTTTTTTTGGCATGTTGCTATCCAATTTTCCCAACAACACTTTTTTATAAGACTGTCTTTTCCCATTAGATGTTCTTGTTTCCTTTGTTGAAGATTATAATTGACTATATAATTGTGGATTTATTTCTGGGCTCTCTATTCTCTTCCATTGGTCTATGTGTTTATTTTTGTGCCAATACCATACTGTTTTGATTACTACAGAACTGCAGTATATCTTGATATCTGGGATTGTGATACCTTCAGTTTTGTTATCCTTTTTCAAGATGGCTTTGGCTAGTATAGGGGTCTTTTGTAGTTCCAAACAAAGTTGAAGGTTAGTTCTACTTCTGTGAAAATGCAGTTTTTATTTTGATAACAAATGCATTTGATCTGTAGATTGCTTTGAGTAGTATGGACATTTTAACATATGTTCTTCCAGTCCATGAACATGCAATATCTTTCCATTTGTTTGTGTTATCTTCAAATGCTTTCATCAATGTCTTATAGTTCTCAGGGTACAGATCTCTCACCTCCTTGGTTAAGTTTATTTCCTAAGAAAACAATAGGATTGTTTTCTTAACTTCTCTTTCTGCTACTTTGTTATTAGTATATAGAAATGCAACAAATTTCTGTATATTGTTTTTGTATTCTTCAAACTTACCGAATTCCTTTATCTGTTCTAGTAGTTTTTGGTGAAGAATGTAGAATTTTCTCTATATAGTACGTCATCTGAAAATAGTGAAATTTTAACTGTTCTTTACTAATTTGGATGCCCCTCTCCACACCTCCATGTCCCTCCCTTCCTGGAACAGTTCCATGGATCCATTTGGTTCCCCACCATGCCTCTGCCATTCTTATCTTCTTTGATTTTGGCCACTTCTCTACATTTAGCTGTGGAGAATCTGGTCTGTCAGTCTTTCGGTAGTTTTCTAGGTTATTTATATTGATATAGATGATATCTCATTGTATCCTTGGGACAAGGTGAGCTTAGCATCCTCCTACTCTGTCACCTCCCCAGGAAGTCCCAGTATTTTTTGTATTCTTCAGATAACTACCCAGAAAGGGAAGAGTTGGCTCATGTGGTAATCTTATTCTTAATGTTTTTGGAGGATTCCATACAGTTTTCCACAGTAACAGCACCAACTTACAATCTCACCAACAGTGTACAGGGATTCCTTTTTCTCTGTATCTTCTCTAGTACATGTTATTTCTTATCTTTTGACAATATCCATTCTAACAGGTAAGAGATGATAGTTAATTTGCATCTCACTATTAGTATTATCGATCATTTTTTTGTTTGCCTGCTGGCCATCTGTATATTTCTTTTGGCAGATTTGTCTATTCAGATTATTTTCTCATTTTTTTAGTTGGGTTGTTTAATTTTTATTGTTGAGTTGTATGAGTTCTTGATGTATTTTGAATATTAACACCATATTGAATATATGGTTTGCAAACATCTTCTCCCACTTAGTGAGTTGCTTTTTTATTTTGATGATTGTTTCCTTCACTATGCAGGAGTCTTTCAGTTCAGTATAGTCTCATTTGTTTATTTTTTGCTTTTGTTTCCTTTGCCATTGGAGTCAACACACAAAGATGTTGCTAAGACCAAAGTCAAGGAGATTACTACCTATGTTTTCTTCTAGGAATTTTTTGATTTTGGATTTTACATTCAAGTTTTTAGTCAATTTAGTTTTTTTTTTGTTTGTTTGTGTTTGTTTGTTTTTTGGTTTGTGATGCAACAGTGACCTAGTTTCATTCTTTTGCAAATGGCTATCCAATTTTCCTAGTTACATTTATTGGAGAAACTGTCATTTCTCCTTTGTATGTTCTTGGCTCTTTTGTGATATCTGTATATCTATATATGTGGGAGTTTACCTCTGGACTCTATTCTGTCCCATTGATCTGTGTGTCTGTTTTGGTACCAGTATCATACAGTTTTGATTAATATAGCTTTGTAGTATAGTTTGAATTCAAGGAGTGTGATGTCTTGAGCTTTGTTCTTTTTTTTGAGATTGTTTTGATCTATTTGGAGTCTCCTGTGATTCCATACAAGTTTTAGAAGTATTTGTTCTAGTTCTGTCAAGGATGCCATTGGAATTTTGTTAAGTCTGACATTGATTCTGTAGATTACTTTGGGTATATGGACACTATAACAATTTTAGTTCTTCCAATCTATGAACATGAAATATCTTTCCACTTATTTGTATCTTATTCAATTTTTTTCATCAGTATCTTACAGTTTTTATTATACAGGTCTTTCACTTCCTTGGTTAAATTTATTTCTAGGTATTTTACTCTTTTTAATGCAAGTGTAAATGGATTATTTTCTTAATTTCTCTGTTGTAGAATTTCTTAATTTCCTAGTTTTAGCAGCTTTTTGGTGCATTCTTTAGAATTTTTGAATATAATATGTCATTTGCAAATAGTAACAGTTTTACTTCATCCTTTCTGACTTGGATATCTTTGTATTTTTTTTTCCCTTGTCTAATTGCTGTAGCTAGGATTTTCAATATTATGCTGAATAAAAGTGGGGAGAGTGGGCATCCTTGTATTATTACTGTTTTTAGAAAAAAAGCTTTCAGATTTTTCCCAATGAGTATAATGTTAGCTATGAGATTTTCTCATGATTTCCCCCAGTTCACCTGTGGTGTAGATCCATAACCATCATGGCATATTGAAGGTTTGAGCTCTCAGCAGGGCACACCCATTGGTACTAGCAAACTGGAGGGAGAATTCCAAAATAGTGCCCATTAGCTTGAATATTAGTAAGATAGTTTAAGATCTCAAAAATGGCTCCCACCAGATGGAAAAGTTCCTGGGGAGGGTCCCTGCTGCTTCTGCCTTCCTGGTAGATGCTTTAAATTTAGTAAATGGGTCTCTTCTACATATGGTCTATGCACTTTTCAAATTGGTGTGTGTCTGTGTGTGTGTGTGTGTCTGTGTGTGTGTGTGTGTTTGTGTGCTGGCTTCCAAGTTGAGTAATCTACACAGAAACGCTTTAAGAGTGAATTTTCCATTCTCTATAGTTTTTTTTAACATAATCTCTGTTGATATTTTTTAAAGATTTATTTATTTATTTGAGAGACAGAGAGAGAAAAAGAATCTCAAGCAGACTCCCTGCTAAGTGTGGAGCCAGGCAGGGGGCTCGATCCCATGACCCTGAGATCATGACCTGAGCCAAAATCAGAGTTGGATGGTCAACTGACTGAGCCACCCAAGTGTCCCTCCACTAATTTTTAAGACCTAATGATTTGGGGACTGGTCTCTCCTGTGAAGGGTCTAAGACTGTCATCTGTGGATGTGGAGCTGAAATCTCTCATTCCTCAGTGAGAGGTTCTAAACCTTTTATATCCCTCCTGATTGGGACTCACCATGAATGTGGTATTTTGTTTTTGTGTGTGTTTTCCTTTTCTTTTCTTTTCTTTTTTCTTGACAAGTCCATGTCTCTTCCTTTCTCCTTCTTGATGTTGTCATTTGCTTCTTTGTTGTGGAGACTGCTCATTCAATTATCAGGTAACTTTTATTTATTTATTTTTTTAAAGATTTTATTTATTTGACAGAGAGTGAGAAAGAGAGAGAAGAGAAGAGCAGCAGAAGGAAAGGGAGAAGCAGATTCTCTGCTGAGCAAGGAGCCTGATGCAGGACTTGATCCCAGACCCCAGGACTATGTGTCAGGTCATTTTTAGAAGTAATTATTCCACATATAATTACAGATTTTTAAAAATCAAACATTTAATATTTTTATTTATAAATCAATAAATAATATGTGTATATTAAAACTAAAAAATTAGACAATTAAATGACTAGGCAAATGAAACTATTTGCAGATTTGAATGTTTTGTAAGTAGCATAATTACTGCACACCATACCCTGAATGTACATAACTTACTTTAAGTGTCTTACTTAAATTTTTCAAAATCAGATACTTCTCTGAATTCTAAGGAAGTCAAAATCATTTAAAATATGAGGATTAGGAGTTAAGGATGAGTTATATATCCAATTTAAATAACATGAAAACCAAAGTATAAAATATTAACAAAAGAGAAATTTTTCTAAAGGGAAGTATTTACTATTCCCCCTCCCAAAGTAGGTAAATTATACTACAGAGTAGAAATCTACTTGTACAGAGATACATTCTTGCTTTGATAAGTGTAAAAAAAAATCATGTTGTCTAAATTTTTAGAGATATGTAGTTAGAAATACAGAATTCTACTTTTATAAGCATGTCTGCGAAGAGAAGTAAGTTAGCACAATTATTTGAATTGGTTGTCTACATACTGGGCAGGACTTATCCTTTTTTTTAGCTTCTTTGCACACATAAAGTCTGCCATAAAATATCTTGTTTTGCCATAAACAATACAACCATATTTAGGCTGTCATTGGTAAATCACACAAGGTTCAACGGCATTAAGGTAAAAAGTAGATTCTATGATTTTTTTCTTTATCTTGTGTTTCTTCTTCCCTTTCAAACTCTTTGATGTTTTCCTGGCTGCTATAAATGTTGTTAGAAGTTGATGACTGAGAATGGTCCTCACTTTTTTGGAACTGGGAACATTGTATGATTTTATTATCATTTTCCTCAACACATGGTTCTCTGGAATCATTCACTGTATATATATATATATATATATATATATATATATATATACATATATATATATTTTTTTTCTTAAAAATCAGGGGCATCAAAGCCCTCTTTTACTTGAGTTTAGTTTTCTAGTTTGTCTTTCTCAGGCATTTTACCTTTATATTTCACTTTATCTTCAGGAAGTCAGTTCTCATGAGAAAGCCCAACATCTGTTGCAATGAAGTAGAAGAGGAGGATTCATTTCATTGCATGAAGTACACTTCAATAGTCTGCTGAGGAAATTTCAGGATCTTCTTAAGTGAATCTGTATTACTCTCCCTTGCCTGACACACAATTACTCAATATACCTCATCATCCTCTTCTAAGAGTTCTTGTCCTTCTTCACTAAGGCTATCATCTTCTGAATTGAGAGACACAACTTCAAAATCTACATGGGATTGATCTGAAACTGAATCCTGACCCAACCAATCATATGAATGTTCACTTACACCAGCATCAAGATCTGAATTTGATGGAGTGAGTCTCTTTTGATTCACTGCTACTGCTTCTTTCACAAAATCATCTCCCTTATTACACACAGAGGAAGGTTTTCATCAAAGGAAAGGTAAATACAATCAGATTTGTGGTGATTTTTCTTCTGTCATTCATCAGGTAATGCACCTAAATTTTCTTCTGTCCAACTAATTATTCTCCTTTTACATGAGGTAGATGGTCTAGAAAGCAAATCTGAAGATGGGAGTTTCTCTTTCTGCAACTCTTGCCCAGGGCCCTTTTGATCACTCCCACCTTCTAGGTGACACTTATTTTTACTCACAGATATGAAATGTGCCTGAATCTGATGGTTTATGCTGACTGACTACTACTGAGTTTCTGTCGATCGTTATATATATTTTCCTGTATTCTTTTACAAAAAAGCTTGGCACTCTAAGCAAAGCCCCTAGAAGATAATTGGAACAATACACAATATGCTATAGTTTCTCATAATATAATTGTTTAGTCATAATACACTGGCCAAAATAAAATATAACCTCTTGTAGTAGAAGTGTCTTTTTGTGCTCAGATTTTAACAACTTCAAAAGCAAATCATATATGTTAATAAAAAATTAAAATTAAATTAAATTTTTTAAAAATGATAAGCAGTAATATCTCATAGGATATGCATATCTGAGACATATATGCAAATATGAACCATGGTGTGGAGGTAAATGATTAATCCAATAGACAGTTCTATATGTCACCCTGGTATATCTAAATTACATTATCTCTTCAGCATAAGACAATCTGAAATCCTATCACTTGGTCCTTATTTGACTAATATGCACTAAATATCTGAAAATTCAGAAAACCTTAAGTAATAGTTTGGATAATAGTAATTATATCAATTTAATTTTTCATGTAGTTAAAAAAAAGTAATATCCTGAGAATTTCTTAGATCTAGAAAAGATTTAAAAGAGATGAAAATCCATGTGGACATCATCAATCATGATGAGTGGTATGGGTGGCAAACCAAACAACCATCTAGAGGTCAAGCCAAGTCTGTCATTAAATCATTGAGAGCCACTGGCATAGTTCAGCTATGTTACTCTTGTTGCTATTAGTGTAGGCATTAGATGGACTAGTTGACACCAATCCATTGCTGAGAAGCCAGTATATGGGTGGGGGGAGAAGGGCAGGTAAAACTGGCCTTCGTAAAACTATGACCCCTTTTACATTAAGGACAAACAGTAGTGGAGTTGTGAGTACTAGATCAGAGGGAAAAAGTCTGCTCTGGGAGAATTTTAATTGGACATTAAAAATTTTTAATTAGAAATTAATTTAATTTTAATCAGAAATTAATTTCCAACTTTATAATTGCTTCATCACAGAGTACTTGGCCTAGTGCATTTATGTCTTTTTAATTTGATATAGATAAACATTTAAGAAAAGTTTAGTGGTTTGCAACTTTATGGATTATAGTGCTTAAGAGAATCTACCAAAAATCTGGGACTGGGAAAAACAGTACCTTTCCCTTTTCTGTCTTAATATTTGTGGATTACCTACTAGGGTATATACAATTTCATATATAGTATCTAGTACAATTCTTACAGCAATCCTAGGTATTTTGGAATTGCTATAATCACTTAATAAAGTACTAAATTAAGGGCCAGAGATTTTAAAAGACTTGCCAAATGGCACACAGCTTGTAAGTAGCACTGGGATTGAAGCCTGTGTTCACCAGCTTCCAGACCTGCAACTATTTTCAAGAGGTGCCAGGCAAGTGAGAATCAAAAGCCAATAATCATTGGCCTATTGCAAAATAAAATAACTAGAGAAACAAATAAGAAGAAATGATCATAGGATATACTGTCTTCCCTCCCCAAAATATATACAAGACATTTAGCAATGATAGAAGAGATTTCATCTGCTAAGGGAACCAGAAGTTTCACTTGAAACAAAAAGAGTTAAGCAGGCAAGAATATGTGTTCAGCTTCAAAAGCAGAACCTTAACATAAAAGCATTTTAGTACTATGTGTGTTTTTTTGGTCTCCTCACTCTTTTAAGAGCAGTACTGGTTGATCTTGACATAATGACTCATTGTTGATGATTCTTGTAAACAACGGGATGTGGATGTGGACATGGGGAGCAGACAGAGATATATTTATAATGCTAAGGAAAAAGACAAAATAATACATGCATGTTTAAAAAGTCATAAATATATCTTACAATAGGTAACAGAAAAAAACTGATTTAGTTTTAAGAATAAGAACAATAAAATATATATATTTTTCTTCAAAGTTTGTCTTGATTTCAAATAAAGAATATCACTACATGTAAAACTCAGAAATTAATAGGCATTTTATTATCTTATTTTTTACATAAGAAAACAGGGGTCTTGAGAAATTTTGCTATTTGCTCAATATTGGTCAGCTTTTTAACAGGAAGAGTTTACTTTATAATTAAATGTTTTAAAGTATTTTTATTTTAGCAACCATTTTTAATAATGATTTCAATGTTCTTAATTTAACATCCAGTATGATAATTTATAAAAATGACAATGTGTCTAAAACAAGACATTCTAACGCTTGGTTAAGACTCAGAAAACATGGCTAAAACATTGTTGACCAAAACATATGGCTCATGCATTTTTGGCATGAACATATCAAAAACTTGAGTTATCATTCCTATCATACCCACAAGCATTTTTATAGAATTAAAACAAGGGTGCGATAATTTTAAGAAAAATTCTAAAGTTTTATTTTCACATTCCTTGGAGAGTTTTGAAAAGCTCAAGGGATCAAGAACAAATTACATTACATTTCCCCTTTGCTCCCAGAGACTTTCATGAGGAGAAATCAGTCTCAACTGAATGCGAAAAGCATTCAAGGTAAAAAGTAAAAAATGCACTGCCTAAGAAATTTGTAAGCCATTCTACTTATATTCTTGTATGATGCTAATAATGCAACAAAACCACATATTATATAGCAGTTTACAAGGCGTTTCTTATATTGTCTAGTCTGATTCTCAAAACCACTCTATAAGTGGATACCAGATTTCAAAGTTTCAGCTCAAGCTTGTGCATTTACAGACAACTGATACTTTTTAAATGTTTAAGAAAAGGTGTACTCCTTGTCTTTGATATTATTATATCATAATAATAATGGATAACTCATATTTACTGAGTTTTTAGTTTGTGACAGGCTCTTTTCTAAGTTCTTAACAGTGTCTTATCTAACCAATGTATTTTAATATACATAATCATGACCTTTTTACTGATAGGAAAATTGAGGCATAATAATATTTATAACTTCCCAGGATTATAAAATCAGTAAATAAGGAAGCAGATGCTGAACTCAGGCAGGAAGTCCAACTCCAGAGTTTCTACTTCATAACCAGGAAATTAATCCTCTTTTTCATACTGAAGATGTACTTGACAAACATCTCAAAAGCAAAGCAAAACAAAAAACAGCAAAATGTTACAGTTTTGAACTTTTCTGGTTCTTGGGTAAAACTTTAATTCTTAAGTTTGTTTTTGTCTCCCAAGTCTCCTGGTGATGCTTACCAATGTTGTAATCCATATAAGAATTTTCTCATTAATAGGTGACTTCCATGTTAGAATAGGAGGTCTTCAACCTGATGTAAATGTAACATCTAGAAATGTGACAGGTAATTGACATTCTTTTTAATATCAATATATTTATAAGAAGGAATAATGAAACGTGATCTGACAGTAAAGAATAAACATTTTTTTAAATTTTGTTAACATAATATATTAGCTTCAGGGGTACAGGTCTGTGAATCCTCAATCTTATACAATTCATAGCACTCAGCATAGCACATACTCTCCCCAATGTCCATAACCCAGCCTCTCTATCCCTCCTCCCCACATTCTCCCCACCACCGCAACCCTGTTTGTTTCCTGAGATTAAGATACTCTTATGGTTTTTCTCCCTTCCTGATCCCATCTTATTTCATTTTTTCCCCTCCCTTCCCCCCATGATCCCCTACACTGCCTTTCAAATCCCTCACATCAGAGAGAAGAAAAAACAAAGTATTAACTTAAAAGGAAGCTAGGAATTAGAAGAAGAATTTTAAGCATTGAAGAGATGTTCAAGATGTCTGACAAATAAATACAGTGAAACAGATACACTGTTTTACAGATGAGGATTGATGTTTGAGGAAGGGAAATATGGTGGTTAAGTTTTTCCAGGGGTCCAGTGATGTTGGACTGGACCTTCTCAGGTGAAGGATAAATTGTTACATCTGACCCCTTCTACAATCAAAAAAAGGGACACAATGCCTGTGGGTTTCTTCAGATTTTGGAAACAATATATTCCTCAGTTGGGTGTGATACTCTAGCCCATTTACCAAGTGACCAAAAAGTAGCTATCCTCTGCTGAGATCGAGCCCCGCATCGGGCTCTCTGCTCTGTAGGGAGCCTGTTTCCTCCTCTCTCTCTGCCTGCCTCTCTGCCTAGCTGTGATTTCTCTCTGTCAAATAAATAAAATAAAATAAAATAAAGTAGCTATCCTCAGTGGGGCCCTGTCTTAAGTCAGCTCAGGCTGCTATAGCAGAATACTATAAACTGGGTGGCATATAAACAACATAAATTAACCATCAGCATATTGCGGATAGAGCTTCAACATAAGATTTTTTTTTTTTTTTTTTTGGTGGGGGGCACAAATATTTAGTCATTAATAGGCCCAGAACAAGAGAAGACTCTGTGACAGGTCCAGACTGCCATGCAAGCTACTCTGCCTCTTCAGCCATTTAATCCAGAAGATGCAATAGCGTTTGAAGGATCAGTTGATGATGGATGAGGATGTTATTTGGAATCTTTGGCAAGCCTCTGTAGGTGAATTACAACATAGGATTTTGGAGGAAGGCCCTACCATCAGCCACAGATAAATAGTTCTCTTTTGAGAAACCGCACTTGCCAGCAGTTAGGCCTTAGTAGAAATTGAATGCTTAACCACAGGACATGAAGTTACCATGCAACCTGAGCCGCATGTCATAAACTGGGTGTTATCTGGCCTATCGAGCCATAAAGTTTGGAATGCACATCAATATTCCATCATCAAGTGAAAGAGATATTGTACATGATCAGGCTTGAACAGACACTGAAAGCACAAGAAATTGTAAGAAGTAGCCCAAATGCAAATGATCCCCATTCCTGCTCTACTGTTTTCATTTTCTTTCCTCTGTTGTTCCCTTATCATGTAACATAAATGGTATTGATTTTTTATGATAGTATTTAGGAATTGTTAATTTTACATCATAGTATTTAGTTCGGGGATATGAAGATGGGTAATAAACCTACTCAAAGACTTTATCTCCTTTTCTGGGCAAGAGGGTAATGGGTTTTTGTTGTAGGAGGATAGTTTTACCATGTAAACCAAAATTATGACCTTATTATTTTCTTTCTTTGAAGATTAAGTATGGCTTATGGAGATGCACATGATTGCCAAGTTGACAAGGAGTGGACTTGTGTTAGTTAATCTTCTATGACATCTTGGCTGATCAGAAGGTGCCCAGATTGAACAGTATCTGGAACTGTCTGTGGGCAAGTTTCCAGATGAGATTAGCATTTAAATCTCCAGATTCAGTAGATTGCCCTTCCTAGTGAGTGTGGGCATTATCCAATCTGTCCAGGATATTAGTAGAATACTGGCAGAGAAAGGATAAATTTCCCCCCTTTTTGCTTCCTGTGTGTCTGTCTGAGATCTTTGGTTGGGATATCTCATCTCATCTTTTTTGGCCCTCAAGATGGGATTTAAACCATCAGTTTCCCTGGTTCTTAAGCCTCTGGATGCAGACTGAATTATACCACCAACTTTCCTGGGTCTTCAGCTTGCAGACAGCAGATCATGAGACTTTGCCTCTATAATCACATGAACAAATTCTTTGTATTAAATCTCCTTTTATAGAAATCCTATTGGTTTTATTTATATATTACTGGCTCTTTTTCTCTATAGAACCCTAACAAATACAATCTGCTATTAGGGAGAAATTATATGAATGAATCTCAGTGTTTGAGGCATAAAACTCCTGTCTGAGTTGGAGTTTCATTAATAAATTTATGACTCACCACCCACTATAAATTCAGGGATGCACTTGCCCATACCTGGGATTAGCATTGGTTTTAGAAATTTTATTTTCTAAATTTGCAAGCCTTCACTTCACTTGTTTGGTATTTTAGGGAGACTGGAATATAATATAGGACTTGATTTCTATATTGCACTGATATCTAACTAATGATGTGAAGTTGCTGGTTAAGGAGAATGGGAAAGATTTTAGAATAAAATTGGATAAATCAATATAGAGGGCTGGAAGGAATTTAGTTACCTAATCTCTGGATTCCTTGAGTAAGATTCCTGTACTCAAAACCAGCAGCATCATATTCAATGGAAATAAACTTCAAAAAATTGGATCAAAAATAAATGTGGTACATACACACATACACATGCAAACACACAAACACCATGGAATATCACGCAGTCACAAAAGGAGGAAATCCTGTCAGTTGCTATAACATGGAGGAACCTCAAGGATGCTATGCTAAGTAAAACAAGCAAATCACAAAAGGACATATGCTATATAATTCCATCAATTGAGGTATCTAAAGTAATAAAAATCATAGGGAAAGCAAGGGAAGTAGAAAGGTATCAAGGGCTAGGGGAGATGTGAGGGAGAATCAGTTCTTATTGAGTACAGAGTTTTAACTTTGTAAGATGAAGAAGTTCTAGAAATCTGTTACACTCTGAATAAACTAAGCACCTCTGATCTTTGAATTTTAAACTATTTAAAATGGTATTTAGTGTTATATATCTACAAAATCAAAAATATGATTTTAAAGATTGAATCTAAAATGAGTGGGAAATGTCTGACAAAAGAATACTTTTAATATCATTACAATTCCTACAAACTCTTGCTGAAATACAATATAGACCAGATAGAAAAAGAATGGTACAAATTCAATTTGTCTCTTTTTAAAATATCTAGGACAAACTTAACTAATTATCCAAAATCAGATAGACATTAATGATCACAATATGAAAACTATCATTTAACACTTCAAATCACTGTTGTTCAAAAAAACCAAGCGTAACTAGCAAGATTGGAATTTGCTTTAATTGTACAAAAATCTAAAAAAAAATGGAATATTTATCTCTCTACAAAAAACTGACATTTATCTATCTCTAGTAGCTGCATCCAATGAGAGTTGATGACTAATATACTAAATGGAAAGAAATCTTCAACTAATAGTCAATGAATCTTTTTTTTTTATTAACCTAAAATGTGCATGTGTTATAAGAGTAAATGGTGGAATTTCTAAGACATCAGTTAATAAATGGTCTATGTGGTAAAATAAGACTAAAACCAAACCAAAAAAAAATCACATGAAAAAAATGATACCTTGTAAAAATATTTGTTATCATGCTGAACTTCAACCATCTTAAATACAACATAGAAAATATAGGTTGAGTCCCAACATGAATCACCTTGTCATTATTTGCTTCACTACCTAAATATTACATGGAAAACGTTGCTTTTTTTTTCATCAATTCACTCCTCAATCCAATTACTGTCATGTTATGTACACTTGCAGTTAAAGTGAGGATAGTATTAACCATAGTACTATGGGGGAAATTTTTTTGAAAAATCTCTGTAATTATCTACCTGTTTTTCAGAAATGAGTCATGCTATATTTTAATGACCAATCATTAAGCAATTCAGAAACCATCCATAAACTCACACATTAAATAGTTTAGAACATATTATAAAGGCATATAAACTATTTTATATGATAAGAACATGCATAACTGTCCATGATGTTAGGGCTCCATTTAAAAAGTACCAAAACTTGGTGGCTTAAAAGAACAGAAATATTGCCTCATAGCTGTGGACACTAGAAATCTGAATCAAGGTATCAGCAGACCATGTTCTCTATAATGACTCTAGAGGAGAATCCTTCCTTGCTCCTACCTTCTAGGGCCTACCAGCAATTCTTGGCATTTCTTAGCTTATAGATACATCACTTAAGGTAATGAGTGGTTTTTCCCTACTGTGTCTTCACATGATCTTCCTTTTGTGTGTGTCTGTGTTCAAATTACCTCTTTATATAAGGACATCAGTTCTATTGGATTATGGCTCACCCTACTGACCTCATTTTAACTTTGTTGCCTATATGAAGACCCTCTTTCCAAATACAGTCACACTGTGAAGTAGAAGGGGTTAGAACTTCAACATCTCTTCTCTGGGGGAAACCTATCAAGAGTCTACAACTGAAACACTAGATTATAGTCCAAGAGTTTTCAACATTAAAATTATTTTTAGAAGTGCCTGCGTGGGTCAGTCAGTTAAGTGTCTGCCTTCAGCTCAGGTCATGATGTCAGGGTCCTGGGATTGAGCCCCGTGTTGGGCTCCCTACCCAATGGAATCCTCTCCTTCTGTTCCCTCCCTGCTTGTGTGCTCTTTTTCTCTTGCTCAATCTCATTTTATCTCAAAAATATAAATTAATTCCCTTGCCTTTGCCGTTGTTCCTAGGAAGATGTTGCTGCGGCTGAGGCAAGGGAAGCAAGGGCGAAAATGAACTATTGGGATTTCATCAAGATCAAAAGCTTTTGCACAGCAAAGGAAACAGTTAACAAAACCAAAAGACAGCTGACAGAATGGGAGAAGATATTTGCAAACGACATATCAGATAAAGGGCTAGTATCCAAAATCTATAAGGAACTTAGCAAACTCAACACCCAAAGAACAAACAATCCAATCAAGAAATGGGCAGAGGACATGAACAGACATTTCTGCAAAGAAGACATCCAGATGGCCAACAGACACATGAAAAAGTGCTCCACGTCACTCAGCATCAGGGAAATACAAATCAAAACCACAATGAGATATCACCTCACACCAGTCAGAATGGCTAAAATTAACAAGTCAGGAAATGACAGATGCTGGCGAGGATGTGGAGAAAGGGGAACCCTCCTCCACTGTTGGTGGGAATGCAAGCTGGTGCAACCACTCTGGAAAACAGCATGGAGGTTCCTCAAAATGTTGAAAATAGAACTACCCTATGACCCAGCAATTGCACTACTGGGTATTTACCCTAAAGATACAAACATAGTGATCCGAAGGGGCACGTGTACCCGAATGTTTATAGCAGCAATGTCTACAATAGCCAGACTATGGAAAGAACCTAGATGTCCATCAACAGATGAATGGATCAAGAAGATGTGGTATATATACACAATGGAATACTATGCAGCCATCAAAAGAAATGAAATCTTGCCATTTGCAATGACGTGGATGGAACTAGAGCGTATCATGCTTAGTGAAATAAGTCGATCGGAGAAAGACAACTATCATATGATCTCCCTGATATGAGGACATGGAGAAGCAACATGGGGGGGTAGGGGGATAGGAGAAGAATACATGAAACAAGATGGGATTGGGAGGGAGACAAACCATAAATGACTCTTAATCTCACAAAACAAACTGGGGGTTGCTGGGTGGAGGTGGGATTGGGAGAGGGGGAGGGGGCTATGGACATTGGGGAGGGGAGGCGAACCATAAGAGACTATGGACTCTGAAAAACAACCTGAGGGTTTTGAAGGGTCAGGGGTGGGAGGTTGGGGGAACAGGTGGTGGGTGATGGGGAGGGCACGTTTTGCATGGAGCACTGGGTGTTGTGCAAAAAGAATGAATACTGTTACGCTGAAAAAAAATAAATAAATAAAAAAAAATAAAAAAAATAAAAAAAAAGAAATATTGATAATTCAAAAAAATATATAAATTAATTAATAATAATAAAAATTATTTTTAAAAAGCTTTATAGTATGTTAAAATAGCTTTATTGAAGAAACTACATGAGAGAAATCACAGCTTATAATTTGTATGAATAACAATGAAATAATATCTATACTATATTTCATCTAAAGTATAGGAATCCCTTTGAAAAAATAAACTTTTTAAAATCTGTCTTTTGAATCAGATGGCCAACAGACACATGAAAAAGTGTTCCACATCACTCAGCATTAGGGAAATGCAAATCAAAACCACAATGAGATACCACCTCATGCCAGTCAGAGTGGCTAAAATTAACAAGTCTGGAAATGACAGATGCTGGCCAGGATGCAGAGAAAGGGGAACCCTCCTATACTGTTGGTAGGAAGTAAGCTCGTGCAGCCACTCTGGAAAACAGTATGGAGTTTCCTCAAAAAGCTGAAAATAGAGTTACCCTACAACCCAGCAATCACACTACTGGGTATTTACCCTAAGGATACAAATGTAGTGATCCAAAGGGTCACGTGCACCCAAATGTTTATAGCAGCAATGTCCACAATAGCCAAACTATGGAGAGAACCTAGATGTCCATCAACAGATGAATGGATAAAGAAGTGGTATATATATACAATGGAATACTATGTAGCCATCAAAAGAAATGAAATCGTGTCATTTGCAATGACATGGATGGAGCTAGAGGGTATTATGCTGAGCAAAATAAGTCAATCAGAGAAAGACAATTATCATATGATCTCCCTGATGTAGGAATTTGAGAGGCAGAATGGGGGGTTTGGAGGGTAGGGAAGGAAAAATGAAACAATATGGAATCAGGAGGGAGACAAACCATAAGAGAATCTTAATCTCACAAAATGAACTGAGGCTGCTGGGGGAAGGGGAACGGGAGAGGGTGGTTGGGTTACGGACA
The DNA here is from genome assembly GCF_922984935.1 of Meles meles. NCBI lineage: Eukaryota > Metazoa > Chordata > Mammalia > Carnivora > Mustelidae > Meles > Meles meles. The sequence goes on along the minus strand of NC_060069.1, from coordinate 127,004,886 downwards.
TTGGGAAGGGTATGTGCTATGGTGAGTGAAGTGTGTAAGCCTGACGATTCACAGACCTGTATCCCTGGGGCTAATAATAGATTATATGTTAATAAATAAATAAATAAATAATCTGTTTTTTGAAACTCTAAATTGAGTCGGAAAAACAAATTATCAATCATTAAATATTAGTTTAGTACCTTGTTGTAGACTGAATAATTCTCTTCCCCCACCCCTAAATTTGTGTCTATCCATAATCTATAAATATGATTTTAATTAGAAATAGAGTCTTTAAATAAAGAGGTAATTAAGGTAAAGATCCAGATGAGATCATTCTGGAGTAAGATGGACCTAAATCCAATGAAAGTGTTCCTGTAAGAGATAGACTAAGCAGACACATAGAGAAGAAGGTTATGTAGACACAGAAACAAAGATTTTAGTCATGCTGCCACAAACTAAGGAATATCAGAAGTCACCAAAAGCTAGAAGAAACAGTAAAGATCTACCTTCAAAGCCTTTGGAGAAAGAGTGGCTCTGCCAACACTTTGATTTTGGACTTCCATCCCTAGATTATGAGGGAATACATTTCTGGGTTTTTTTGGCAGTAAGTTTATGATTTGTTATGGCATCCCTGGGAATCTATTACATCTCCTATGACTTAATGTAGAAATGTGTGGAAAGATGAAAAACAAAGAGCTGGTATTTTCTACCCAACAGAGTTATAATATAATAAGACAAAACTAAGAAATACATAAATAATAACTAACCAAATTATTCAAAATGTCCCAGGTGTTCATGGACATTATTCAAGCCATTTCTTCCTCCATGTGGGAGGAGGATCAAATACACTGTTCATAGCTCTGTTAAGTGAAATGATTTCCCTTCAAAAAAAATTTTTTTTTCTTGGCCTTGCTTGTTTAAGCTGCATTATAAAGCTGTTTGCTTTTAATCACTACCAACATCATGAGCTAAACCATGTGTGAACCAGGCCAAATATATTTCTCCTGTGATAACTGATCATAAGTAAACCCTGAGGATGCCAACCCCAGTGTAATTTGATAGAAAAGTTTCTGTAAGAGTTATGTGACTAGGTAGTCTGGGCCATGTTCATGTAACTTACTTGTGCCCTCTTGGATTCAGGCCCAATCCTGAATGTAATATTTCTGTATGGACCAGCTTTAGGACTACATATACCTAATGATGTTGACTCATGATGAGAAGCATCAGCCATGTGTACACTTGATGAGTGACAGGGCATTCCATCTCTACTAGGGCCTGTTTGTATGCCAAGAGCTGCTTCTCAAATGGTGAGTGGCATGCTGAAGTGTCCTAACATAATCTAGACCTCACTCAAAACTGACAGCATTTTGAGGCCCTCAACATAAAACAAACAAACAAATAAAACAAACAAACAAACAAAACAGGGACACCTGGGTGGCTCAGTGGGTTAAAGCCTCTGCTTTCAGCTCAGGTTATGATCTCAGAGTCCTGGGATCGAGCCCTGCATCAGGCTCTCTGCTGAGCAAGGAGCCTACTTCCTCCTCTCTCTCTCTGCCTGCCTCTCTGCCTACTTGTGATCTCTGTCTGTCAAATAAATAAATAAAATCTTTAAAAAACAAAACAAAACAAAACAAAATCAGAACAGTATTTTCTTAGTGTATATATTTTGCCTTCAGAACCTAAAATGGCTTACCAGATGCAGTGACTTCGTCTTAATTGTATAATTAATTTATATATAAATTACATATAAATTATAACAATTTATGAAGTCTAATTCACTGCCTTTACATTAAAAGGGAAGTTTCAGGAAACCTCTGATGACTGGTCTCCTAAAAACTTCAAGTTGTATCAGTATGGCAGTCCCCTAATTTTGTGTATGTTCATCTTCCACACTGTGGCACATATATATTTTACACTATGTCCATAACACTTGCTATTTCCTTTTTAAATTGTCTAATTAGCATTGTCTCATCAATATAGTGGGTCAACATGATGTTTTCTGGAATGTCAAAAATATCAGATCCCTGCAGACATGTGACAGAGAATAAAAGTAATGTAACCTTGGGAAAGAAGGTCAATTTTTTTCTACTGACCTTTTCACCAAAGAGCACTACTTTTGAAGCTTCCTACTAAAAGAGATTGTAAAGAATGCATTCATCAGATCAATAGCACCATATTAAATGACGGAGGTAGTGCTGATCTGATGTGCATCATCTGGCGTTAACAGCTGTTACAATAAGAACTACTCTTATTTATATTCATGGTAGTCCACCATCATCCACCATGCTCCACAGTTTTTTTCAGGGGCCAGAGAGTAGATGAATGGGGTTAAGACAGAGACAACCACTTCTACCTCTTTTAAGTCTTAGAAGATAAGTCTTAAAAGTCTAAAATGATGCACTCCTCCCATGATGACCTATTAGTTCTGATTTATTTTCTTGGTTAGAGAAGTGGGCAGTTTCAAGAGTTCCTCTCAGTCCTTTTAGCATAATGGTTCTCATTTCTGCATTATATCAATTCATTTTACCATGCCTACCAATTATGGACTGGGGGTTACAGAAATATTTATATAGGGAACCAGTGAATACTGTGGTCAGACTGCATGATGAATTTGGACAGAGCTTTATTTAGCATCTAGGTTCTTCTCTACCCCACTCTAACAACAACAACAACAAAAAACAGTAGGCTTTTTGGTCCTTTGATAAAGTGTATGTCCTAGAAATATCTGGATATGCCCCTTTCCTCAAAGTACAATTTTCCTGTAACTGGCTACAAGAGGCTTTAAAAACTATTGAGAAGTAATTTTTAGATATACTTATGGTGGTACTGTACAACTCTTCAGGAGGACTCATTTTCTCATAATGATTGGACTGAAACCCTAATAACTGATTTATATCCAAAAACTAGCTGAAAATTTTAATTTTCTACTGTGACAAAGGACATCAGCCTTTTGATCTTCAGTACTAGACTTTTACCAGTAATACAAGTCAAGCAACAAACATCTTTTAGTCTTCTGACCCTTTTACAATTGTCTGCTAAGACAATTCTGGCATCTCTATTTTATTTACCATAACCCATCATTCAACTGCTGTCTTTAACTGGACATCTCGGCAACATATCAACACCAGCATCTGGTCCATGCTGGGACATAAACTCCTGAGTCACAAATGAATCAATAATTTCTCTCCTATTCAGACTTACATTCTGTATTCCCTTGTCCAATACCTTCGAGATCAAATTCCATATATGTTCATTCAAGTTCTGTCAGGGCAAGTCTTACAATTCTCTGGTATATCTACTATTTCTTCACAGAAATGGAATTACATTGTCCCTCGGGCTGTGCTGTGACTTGATCTTAGTTATTGGCTTAGAGACAATGAACAGACGTAGAGGAGAATCTTGAGGAAGACAAGCATCACTTTCTAAGCCCATACAGGATTTCTAAATTATGGAGAGGTGTGTGAGGAGAGAGGCTTCTCTTTCAGTGGGTTGGGGGTACATCTATCAATACAGAAATTCAAAAGAAAAATTATGAGTTCATGAATCTTAGGTCATCTTTCAAATATCTTCATCCTCAGTAAGTCTCAGAGTCTTAATCTTTCCCTATCAGGAAGTTGAATTAAACTTAAGAGACCTGTAAATGTTATGCATTCAGTATCCTCTGTAACTGCACTACCCTTACAATCAATTCCCAAGCCCAATTTTCAACCTAGTTAATCCTGTAGGATATAATGTCTTTAAATGCTGCTGTGGAAGCCTTTTGACTTTTGTAGTATGCCTTGAATTTTAAGTGCCAGAATCTGAATATGTCCTTTGTTTTTTTAAAGGCTTTCAAGCCATTTATATATATATATATATATATATATATATAGAGAGAGAGAGAGAGAGAGAGAGAGAGAAAACTTATATATATAAGTTCACAATCTTATAATTAGCACTTATCCCATTTCTTTTAGTAACCCACTACAACATAAGCCTATATACTTAAACAAATACCTGGCTCTTAAACCAAATCACTTCCAGGTAAAACAGCACTAATTGTGACACAGCCACATTCCAGAGGTGATCATCTCCCTGATTACCACTAGTAATATAATCTTAGCATCACCATGTGGCAGAGGAATTAGTGACACATTTCTATCATGCCAAACTCAACTTTGGATTTTTCAGTGCCACATCTGATTCAAAATATGGTATTTTTTGTTACCCATAGAGAGCAGAGCCAGAAACAATGTTTTTTATGAAGTCAGTTTATTTTGGAAAGCAATTCAAAGATGAGATAAGGGAATGCAGAGAGACTTAAAAGAAAAAACAAACAACTAATCCAAGGGTGCATTATTGAATTGGTCTTCCCTGTTGCCAACAGGGGGCTCATTCTGCTGTGACCTTCTGATGAATCCTGCAAAATACACCTGTAGTTGTACCATTAAAGCACTAAAGAGGAGAGTACTTACCTACTGGTTTTTGGTTTGATTGTTCAAGGGCTGTCCTATGTGTTAATAACTTCCTGGCATTTGCAGGTTTGTGTATGTGAGAGTAAGCATCCTACATAGAGGCAGTTAAACCCTAAGCAGAAAGTTAAAGGTATGAGGTACAACAGATCTAAGGTGTTGTCAAGTTATACTTACCACAGATGGTAACCATGGCATCTTCTGGAATAAAATGTAGTTCTGAAGCACTGGTTCCCAAATTTCATTGTACATTAGAATCACCAGGAGGTCTTGCTAAAACACATATTTCTTGACTCCACCCCAGAGTTCCTGATTTATTTATTTATTTTTTAAAATATTTTATTTATTTGACAGAGAGAAATCACAACTAGGCAGAGAAGCAGGCAGAGAGAGAGGGGGAAGCAGGCTCCCCGCCGAGCATGGAGCCCGATAAGGGGCTCGATCCCAGGACCCTGGGATCATGACCTGAGCCGAAGGCAGAGGCTTTAACCCACTGAGCCACCCAGGCACCTGAGTTCCTGATTTAGTAGGTCTGTGATACAGATTGAGAATTTTAACAAGTTCCCTGGTGATGTTGATATTGATGCTCCTTGAGACCACTATCTTAGAGTATGTAAGGTGAAAAGAAGAGCTGTCTGATATGAAAATGTACAATTTTTAAAAGGATTTATTTTAGAGAGAGCATGAGTGGGCAGGGGGGGCAGAGGGAGAGAATGTTTAAGCAGACTCCCTGATGAAAGTGGAGCTCAATACCACAACCATGATGAAATCATGACCTGAGCCTAAACCAAGAGTTGGATGCTCAACAGGCAGAGCCACCCAGGTGCCCTAAAAATACGTAATTAATTTAAGAAAGATCATCAATGAACACACATAACTAAATGGGGTGTAATAGGCACAGAATATGCACAAATCTCAAAATACCACCTTACAAACTGGTTATTAATTGAAATAATATATATTATTTCATATATATATATATATATATATACATATATATGTATATATATTCATATATAGTTGAGAGACCTGAAGGATACTATTTGGTCAGGCGGTTAGATTTTCTATCATTGACAATGGAACCTACTGATATTATTTGTCTTCTAGTATGATTACATTGGGATGACCAAGTATTATTGTAACCAAAGTATAACTTTTTTTTAAAGATTTTATTTATTTATTTGACAGACTGAGATCACAAGTAGACAGAGAGGAAGGCAGAGAGAGAGGAGAGGAAGCAGGCTCCCCGCTGAGCAGAGAGCCCGATATGAGGCTCGGTCCCAGGACCCTGGGATCATGACCTGAGCCAAAAGCAGAGGCTTTAACCCACTGAGCCACCCAGCTGCCCCCCAAAGTATAACTTAAATCTTATGAGGAAGACGACTGGCCGGCATTCTTAAACATACACATCAGGTAAGGCAAAAGTGGAGAATACTACTCTATAGAAGAGACACCAAAGAAACAAAACAATAAATTCAATCTGTAAATATTTTTTAATAAAGATTTTATGTATTAATTTGTCAAAGAGAAAGAAAGAGAAAGAGAACACAAGCAGTGGGAGTGGCAGGCAGAGGGAGATTCAGGTTCCCCTCCAAGCAAGGAGTCCAATGTGGGACTTGATCTCAGGATGCTGGGATCATGACCTGAGTTGAAGGCAGATGCTTAACATACTGAGCCACCCTGGCATCCTTCAATGTATAAATCTTGGTTAAAACCTGAGAGGAAGAAGGGCAGATGAAAAGGAAACTCTTGGTATGATTAGTTAAATTTTAAAGACCCTATATTAATTTATATTATAGTACCAATGCTAAATTTTGTTTATATGATAATTTTTATAACTTTATAGGAGAGTACTCTTGTTATAGGTAACACACATAGAAATATTTACAGGAGGTATGCCTGGATGGTGCAGTCAGTTAAGCATCTGACTCTTGGTTTTAGCTCAGGTCTTGATCTCAGGGTCCTGATATCAAGCCCCATGTGCTTCAGTTTTTTCCTCCATCTCCTTCTGCCTCTCCTCCCCATTCTCCCTCTCTCTAAAATAAAAATAAATAATTCTTGAAAAAGAAGAAGTATTACAGGAGAAAGGCCATGAAACCCTCAATTTACTAGTAAAATATATATATATATATAGAAATAGGGAAGTCAAACTACCAACAATTAGCAAATCTAGGTGAATGATACATAGTTGATGATTACAAAATTCCTTCAATTTTCTATAGGTTTGAAATCTTTGAAAATAAAATTAAATGGAAAAGATACAAGTTATGACATGATGAACACCATAAAATAAACCCTAGTAACACTCTGAAAGCTTTCAAAGGAGTAAGAAATAACTCCTAGAATGAAAAATTGGAGGAAATTTCAACAAGACTGACACATTTGTACTGGGTCTTGAAAATTATAGAATTTAATACATACAAACCTGGAAAAGATAGATACTCCATGGAGAATAATAATGTGAACCAAACATAAAATAATAATGTTCATCATTATTATTATTACTACCATTAACAATAATAGCTACATATCATAACTAATGTGTTCACAACACTTAAGGATTAAAAATAAGTTGACATAGGGAGAGACAAGACGGCGGGGAAGTAGGAGGAGGCATTGTTTCAACCTATAGCCGAAAGTGAGCTGATTACCTACCAAAGAACTCTGATCACCCATGAAATCAGCCTGAGATCAGAATTATACACATCTGGATCTCTACAGGGGCAGAAGATGCCAGTGGACAGGGAATGTCGGACTGATATCGGAAGATAAATGAAAGGGGGAGGGAGTCATCAGAGGTGACCGATTGGAAAGTAATACCCCAATATGAGAGTGCCCTGCGTCTGGGGACCAGCATTAACTTGTAGTCTGGTTGAAAGCACTCAAAAAGAGCTAAGGATCATGGAGGGAAATTGTGGGAATTGGGGCAGTTAGGGACAGGGTCTTAAGTCCCTGGACCCAGGACAGCCTCCCCTGGCGCTGAGCCAGAGAGAGTGTGGTAGAGAAACCAGGTCTTGGTCCCTGAGCTGCCAGCGCGCCTGAGAATGCGTGGGATCCAGCTCCCATGAGGGGCTGGGAGCCTCGCCAGACGGTAGAATGATGGGCCCTGCTATCAGAGCCTGAGACACACGTGCCCCACACCTTGCCTTGAGAGAGGTGCAGGCAGGCACCAACCGGGAGCTATTGGACCTGGAAAGACCAGACTCCTAGCCTGGACCAGTGGGAAAATCTCAGTGTGCAGTTACTACTTGGAACCTCTCTGGTGGTCTGGAGCTACCCAGACAGCCATCGCTGCCATGGTTTTAGATACAAGCAGGAGATCCTGCATCCCCAGGGACCACGACTCAGAACCTGGTCTGCTAGCAGCCAAGGGGGAATTTATGCGCTCTCCAGCACCCAGGGGAGCAGACTGAGGTTTCTCTCTGAGAGGGAGGTCTGGGTGCAGTTTACTTTCCTCTAAACCTCCAAACAACATCAAAAGCTGTCAAAGCGAGAGGAAACAGATGAACAAACATAAAAACCTCCAGAGAACAAAAGCCTGAAAAAACCAGTTTCCTCAGAGCCCACCCTCTTGAGGGGGGCGGGAGGACTTAACTCAGGGAACATCATTGAGTGAAAACCCATGTGGCAGGCCCCTCCCCCAGAAAACCAACCAGGAAAGAAGAAGAAAAAAAAAAAAAAAAGACAACAGGAGAACAACCACCACTACTTCATAGATACAACTTTTATTTTTAAATTGTTACCATAATTCTGGTTCATTTTTTTATATATAGATAATTTTTTAACCTATTTACCATCACAGTGAGATGTCAGTACATCAAATTCCATAATAACCTTCTAACCTGAACTTTTTGATACATACACCCGTGTTTTTCTTTTGCATTTCTATTTTTTAAATTTTTTTAAATTTTAGTTTAGTTTAGTCTAGTTTATCCTTTTTTTATTTTTATTTTTTAAAATTCATATAGAGTTAAAATTCAGGGTAATCCCCTTTCCCCAATCAATGATACCCCTATAGGTAAACCAATTTTTAATCCCCCTTTATATTAGGCAATTTGAGTCCTTTAACAAAGATATCAAGATACATCCAGGAAGAATCAAACTAACCTTCCTCACCCACCCTGAGAATTTATAACCACTCTCCCATCTTTTTCTTCTACTAGTGTTTCTGTGTATTTGTGTTTTTTCTGATAGTATATAAATCTTACACTTGGGGTTCTTTTTGACGAGGTTCTTCCTTTTTTTTTGCTTATATATATATATATATATATATATATATATATACATATATATACACACATATATATTTTTTTCTCTTGTCATATACTTTTATCAGTTTTTTTGTTTGTCTGTTTTTGTTTGTATACTTCATACATCTTACCATGGGGCCCATTTGGGCTGAGCCTTCTCTTTTATCTTCCCTCTTTTTCCTGTCTCTCTCTCTTTTTTCTTTTCTTTTTCTCTCGTTTGGGTGGGGAATCCTGAATGCTCAGAAGCATTCCAGGGTGCACATTGACTGCACCACGGTTGATACATCCAGCTACATTTGATCAGTCATCTCTCACCAAAGTGACTAGGAGGAGGAATGCCCAACAGAAGAAAAATACAGAGGATGGGCCTTCTACAACAGAGCTAATGGCTATCAACATAGACAATATGTCAGAAAAGGAATTCAGGCTAACAATTATCCAAGCAATAGCTAGGTTGGAGAAAGCCATGGATGACCAAACTGAATTGATTAGGGCAGAACTGAAAGCCACCAGGGATGATGTTCAAAATGCTCTCAATGAGTTCCAATCTAATCTAAATTCTCTAAAAGCTAGGGTAACTGAGACAGAAGATAGAATTAGTGATCTGGAGGACAAACAGATAGAGAGAAAGGATCAGGAGGAAGCCTGGAACAAACAGCTTAGAATCCACGAAAACAAAATCAGGGAAACAAATGATGCCATGACATGTTCCAACATCAGAATTATTGGAATCCCTGAAGGGGAGGAGAAAGAAAGAACTCTAGAAGATATAGTGGAACAAGTTGTCTATGAAAATTTTCCCAATCTCATGAATGGAACCAGCGTTCATGTACTAGAAGCAGAGAAGTTTCCCACAAGGATTATAGATTCTCGAAAGTACTTGAGACAACTGAGAGTAAGAATGAAGAATTATAACTGTAGGCAGACTCTCTTGAAAGCACCTAGGACAAAGAAGCTCCTTACATACAGGGAAAAGCCCATTAGAAAAATGTCAGACCTGTCCATAGAGACCTGGCAAGCCAGAAAGGGCTGGCAAGGTATATTCAGGGTACTAAATGAGAAGAACATGCAGCGAAGAATACTTTATACAGCAAGACTGACATTCAAAATGAATGGAGAGATAAAGAGTTTCCAAGAACGGCAAGGCTTAAAAGACTATGCAACCACCAAGACGACACTGCAGGAAATATTAAGGGGGGGTTATAAAAGAGAAAAAATCCTAAGAATATCATTGAACAGAAATATAGAGACAATCTACAGAAAGAAAGACTTCAAAGATAACACGATGTCAATAAAAACGTATCTATCAATAATCACTCTTAATGTGAATGGCCTAAATGAGCCCATAAAATGACACAGGGTTGCAGATTGGATAAAACAACAGGACCCATCCATATGGTTGTCTACAAGAGACCCATTTTGAACCTAAATATATACCTAGGCTGGAAGTGAAGGGATGAAGAAGCATCTTTCATGCCAATGGGCCTCAAAAGAAGGCTGGGGTAGCGATTCTCATATCAGATAAATTAGATTTTAAACTCAAGATTTTAAACTCAAGATTTTAGTCAGAGATACAGAAGGACACTACGTAATTCTTAAAGGGACTATCCACCAAGATGATCTAACAATTGTAAATATCTACACCCCTAACATGGGAGCACCCAATTACATAAGAAATCTATTAATCAAGATAAAGAGTCATATTGATATGAATACATTAATACTAGGAGATCTTAACATGCCTCTCTCAGTAATAGACAGATCATAGAAGCAGAGAATCAATAAAGAAACAAGAGCATTGAATGACACATTGGACCAGATGGACCTCAAAGATATATACAGAACATTCCACCCTAAAACAACATAATACTCATTCTTCTCAAGTGCACATGGAACCTTCTCCAGAATAGACCACATACTGGGTCACAAATCAGGACTCAACCGATAACAAAAGACTGACATTATTCCCTGCATATTCTCAGATCACAGTGCTTTGAAACTGGAGCTCAATCACAAGGAAAAGTTCGGAAGGAACTCAAACACCTGGAAGCTAAAGACCACCTTGCTTAAGAATGCTTGGATCAACCAGGAGATCAAAGAAGAACTTAAGCAATTCATGGAAACCAATGAGAATGAAGACACTTTGGTCCAAAACCTATGGGATACAGCAAAGGCAGTTCTAAGGGGAAAATACATAGCCATCCAAGCCTCCCTCAAAAAATTGAAAAATCCAGAATACACCAGCTGTCTCTACACCTTAAAGAACTGGATAATCAACAACAAATCATACCAACTCCACACATAAGAAGGGAAATAATCAAGATTAGAGCAGAGATCAATGAGGTAGAAACAAGAGATACAGTAGAAATTATCAATGAAACTAGAAGTTGGCTTTTTTGAAAGAATCAGTAGGATCGATAAGCCATTGGCCACACTAATCCAAAAGAAAAGAGAGAAAGCCCAAGTTAATAAAATTATGAATGAAAAGGGAGAGATCACAACTAATACCAAGGAAGTAGAAACAATCATTAGAATTTATTACCAACAGGGGCGCCTGGGTGGCTCAGTGGGTTAAAGCCTCTGCCTTCAGCTCGGGTCATGATCCCAGGGTCCTGGGATCGAGCCCCACATCGGGCTCCATGCTCGGCGGGGAGCCTGCTTCCCCCTCTCTCTCTGCCTGCCTCTCTGCCTACTCGTCATCTCTGTCTGTCAAATAAATAAATTAAAAAAAAAAGAAATTATTACCAACAGTTATATGCCAATAAGCTAAGCAACCTAGATGAAATGGATGCATTCCTGGAAAACTATAAACTCCCAAAATTGAAGCAGGAAGAAGTTGACAACCTGAATAGACCAGTATCTAGTAATGAGATTGAAGCAGTGATCAAAACCTCCCAAAAAACAAGAGCCCAGGACCTGACAGATTCCCTGGGGAATTCTACCAAATTTTCAAAGAAGAAATAACACCAATTCTCCTGAAGCTGTTTCAAAAAATTGAAGCAGAAGGAAACTTCCAGACTCTTTTTATGAATCCAGCATTACCCTGATCCCCAAGCCAGGCAAAGATCCTACCAAAAAGGAGAATTTCAGACTAATATCACTGATGAATATGGATGCTAAGATTCTCAACAAGATCCAAGCAAACAGGATCCAGCAGCACATTAAAAAGATTATCCACCATGACCAGGTGGGATTCATTCCTGGGTTACAAGGATGGTTCAACATTCACAAATCAATCATTGTTATAGACAAATCAAAAAGAGAAGAGAGAAGAACCACATGGTCCTCTCAATAGATGCAGAGAAAGCATTTGACAAAATCCAGCATCCGTTGCTGATTAAAACACTTCAAAGTATAGGGATAGAGGGAATATTCCTGAACTTCATAAAATCTATCTATGAATGACCCACAGCAAATATCATCCACAATGGGAAAAAGCTTGCAGCCCTCTCATTGAGATCAGGAACACAACAAGGATGCCCACTCTCACCACTATTGTTCAACATACTATTTATTAGAAGTCCTAGCAACAGCAATCAGACAACAAAGAGAAATAAAAGGTATCCAAATTGGCAATGAAGAAGTCAAACTCTCTCTCTTCACAGATGACATGATTCTTTATATGGAAAACCAAAGGCTCCACCCCCAAAATACTAGAACTCATACAGCAATTCAGTAACATGGCAGGATACAGTCAATGTACAGAAATCAGTGGCTTTCTTATGCATTAACAATGAAAATACAGAAAGGGAAATTAGAGAATCGATTCCATTTACTATAACACCAAGAACCATAAGATACCTGGGAATAAACCTAACCAAAGAGGTAAAGGATCTGTACTCGAGGAACTACAGAACACTCATGAAAGAAATTGAAGAAGACACAAAAAGATGGAAGACTGTTCCATGCTCTTGGATTGGAAGAATAAACATTGTTAAAATGTCTATACTGCCTAGAGCAATCTATACTTTTAATGTCATTCTGATAAAAATTCCACCAGTATTTTTCAAAGAGCTGGAGGAAATAATCCTAAAATTTGTATGGAATCAGAAGAGACCTCGAATTGCTAAGGAAATGTTGAAAAACAAAATCAAAACTGGCAACATCCTATGGACATTGGGGAGGGGAAGTGAACCATAAGAGACTATGGACTCTGAAAAACAACCTGAGGGTTTTGAAGGGTCAGGGGTGGGAGGTTGGGGCAACCTGAGGGTTTTGAAGGGTCAGGGGTGGGAGGTTGGGGGAACAGGTGGTGGGTAATGGGGAGGGCACGTTTTGCATGGAGCACTGGGTGTTGTGCAAAAAGAATGAATACTGTTACGCTGAAAAAATAAATAAAATGAGAAAGTAAAAAAAAAAAAAAAAAAAAAAAAAAAACTGGCAACATCACGTTACCTGATTTCAAGCTTTACTACAAAGCTGTGATCACCAAGACAGCATGGTACTGGCATAAAAACAGACACATAGCCCAGTGGAACAGAGTGGCGAGCCCAGATATGGACCCTCAACTCTATGGTCAAATAATCTTTGACAAAACAGGAAAAAATATACAGTGGAAAAAAGACAGTCTCTTCAATAAATGGTGCTGGGAAAACTGAACAACTATATGTAGAAGAATAAAACTCGACCATTCTCTCACACCATACACAAAGATAAACTCGAAATGGATAAAAGACCTCAATGTGAGACAGGAATCCATCAGAATCCTAGAGGAGAACATAGGCAGTAACCTCTTCAATATCAGCCACAGCAACTTCTTTCAAGATATGTCTCCAAAGGCAAAGGAAACAAAAGTGAAAGTGAACTTTTGGGACTTCATCAAGATCAAAAGCTTCTGCACAGCAAAGGAAACAGTCAACAAAACAAAGAGGCAACCCACGGAATGGGAGAAGATATTTGCAAATGACAGTACAGACAAAAGGTTGATATCCAGGATCTACAAAGAACTCCTCAAACTCAACACACACAAAACAGATAATCATATCAAAAAATGGGCAGAAGATATGAACAGACATTTCTCCAAAGAAGACATACAAATGGCTATCAGACACATGAAAAAATGTTCATCATCACTAGCCGTCAGGGAGATTCAAATTAAAACCACATTGAGATACCACCTGACACCAGTTAGAATGGCCAAAATTAGCAAGACAGGAAACAACATGTGCTGGAGAGGATGTGGAGAAAGCGGAACTCTCTTGCACTGTTGGTGGGAATGCAAGTTGGTGCAGCCACTTTGGAGAACAGTGTGGAGATTCCTCAAGAAATTAGAAATAGAGCTTCCCTATGACCCTACAATTGCACTACTGGGTATTTACCCCAAAGATACAGATGTAGTGAAAAGAAGGGCCATCTGTACCCCAATGTTTATAGCAGCAATGGCCACGGTGGCCAAACTGTGGAAAGAACAAAGATGCCCTTCAATGGACGAATAGATAAGGAAGATGTGGTCCATATACACAATGGAGTATTATGCCTCCTTCAGAAAGGATGAATACCCAACTTTTGTAGCAACATGGACAGGACTGGAAGAGATTATGCTGAGTGAAATAGGCAAGCAGAGAGAGTCAATTATCATATGGTTTCACTTATTTGTGGAGCATAACAAATAACATAGAGGGCATGGGGAGATGGAGAGGAGAAAGGAGTTGAGGGAAATTGGAAGGGGAGATGAACCATGAGAGACTATGGACTCTGAAAAACAACTGAGGGTTTTGAAGGGGCAGGGGCGGGAGGTTGGGGGAACCAGGTGGTGGGTAATAGGGAGGGCACGTATTGCATGGAGCACTGGGTGTTGTGCAAAAACAATGAATACTGTTACACTGAAAAGAAATATAAATAAATAAATAAATAAATAAGTTGAGATAAATCGGCCAGTACCTTGAAAGAATTAGTAACAGCTTTTTAAAGTTACATAGGTGGGGATAATATATTATTTATAAACACAGGAATAATTTAACCATCATCCAGGTAGACTATGACTGGCTCTCAAAGAAATCCCAAATATATCATATGTTAAGTCAATGAAGTTAGAAATCATGTTGAGTGGGTCAGTTAGTATTATCCTAACACTAGTTTACCTTTGCAAAGTACAGAATCTTATCTTTAATTAATATCAATCTTATAAACATGGTACGTTTTATACCCCCTTTGGGAATAATTAATAATAAATGAATATTAGATAAACTTACTTGAAGATCTCAAGTTGTTTGTTTAACATATTAATCTAAAATGCTATCAAGAACTATAACCATCAATTGAAATAGAATTACTCTATTTATTTTTAAGAAAAATCTCTCCAACAAAAATGTAGTCATTCTAATAAAAATACCTTTAAAGATACTAATGATAGATCTTTAAGATCTTGGATCTTAGTTTTGGGGGCCAAGATGTATAATTCAGCTGGTTTCTAAGGATAGAAAAACATAGTGTATTTGAGTCCAGATTGTAGAGTCAGTATGTGTTCATATCCTAAATCTGCAACAGGTTTGCTGGGTATCCTATAGCATGGTTCTCATTTTTAAGATAAGGATATAACACTAAACTCATCAACTTTGTAAAGATTTAATGGATTAAGACAGGCTTCTCAGCACAGAGTAAATACCCAATAAGTACTGGTTAGTTTTATCAGTTAGGCATTGCTATTGAGGATAAAAAATAATAATAATAAAGCAACACAAAGTTCAATGATGTAAGAAATCATTGTTCATTATTTTACCTCATGAGAGATGAAGGTGGGAATAGTCTAATCTCAACTAGGTTTGGTTGACATCTTGAATCACCTGGGGAGATGAACAACTTAGCTCTGCTCCTCACATCTTTTCCTTCTCTTGGAACAAATGAGATAGACCGGGGCGGGGCGGGAGGGGGTGAACTTTTTTTTTTTTAATAGAGATAAAAATCACAGAAGAGGAAAAATTCAAATTGCACAAGTGTTTTCAAGCCTGCTAGAATCCCATTGACCAAAGCAGGTCACATAGCTGAACCTACTGCCTAAGTTACATGACAAAGATTAATCAGGAGAGTCTAGAATTGCCATGTTTACAAACTACCTAAGAAAATAGAGATCTATCTGTTTACCTTGACAGCAGAAACTTTTATAACAGATTTGATATATTCAAGCATATGAAGTCTTGGGAATCCTTAAGTGTTTTTTGTTGTTGTTGTTTTATTTTTGTTTTTTTTTTTGTTTTTTTTTTTTTTTTTGTAATCATAGAAAAGTGATACACTAGCATGTTCTTAGCTTTTTTGTTTGTTTTTTTCCACACTGTATGTACTCTTATGTTCTCAGTATGAGAGCTCCGAAAAATATGCATAGGAGCAGGAAGAATGATCTAGTGCTGTGTGGTAAAGCTGTTTCTTTAATGCATGTTTCCTGCCTCTGATTGTGAAGGCAGTTAGTATTTTGGTGGTGGAAATGATCAGCTTCTTAGGTTTCCAAAGAAAATTGCATTAGTCTGCTTGGACCACTGTAATAAAATGCTGCACAGTTAAAAACCAGAAATTTATTTTCTTCTAGTTCTGGAAGCTAGAATTCCATGATTAAGGTGCCAGGAAATTCAGTTTCTGGTAAGGGTTCTCTTCCTGGCTTATAGATATCTGGCTGCCTTCTCATTAAGTTCCCACATGCCCTTTCCTCTTTCTCTCTCATGGAGAGAAAGAGTTCTCTGGAGTCTCTTCTTACAGTGACATTAATCCTATCAGTACAGTAGGGCTAAATAGTTGGAACAGAGACTAAACCCTAATTTTTTCAGTTCACACTGCAGTCCAGCTCACTACAAATTGCAAAGACATAGTTATAAATGGATGGTTTCAAGTCCATTCAAGTAGCATCATGCCACAATTTTTTTTTATTACTTTTTTAAGTGCATGCTCATTGTGCCAAAATAAGGGAGGAAGGAAAACTAACTTTGAATGTCACATTTTTAAGGCATAGTGGAGTAAGCATAATTTTATTATCAAATTAGATGGCGTTTAATTCCTTAAAGGGTAAAATTATGCATACAAGATAAGTATTTTTAACCACCCTGCTCCAATATTTTTCCCTGAAGAAAGCAGCCCAGACAGTATTATGTTTATTGTACAACAGTGCTATGCCTCTGCTAAAAGTCAACATTACTAGACTAAGCACTCATTATAATATTATCAATAGGAAAGCAATGGTCAAATAAATTAGAAAATTTAAAATGGAATAGCTCAACGCTGCAGAATTTCTTTACAAATGAAGGCTGGAAGGAAAGAAGGAAGGTAGGAGAAAGGTAAGGAGAGAAGAAAAGAAAGCTGCAAATAAATTTCAAAATGGTTCTCATGAATTAATTTGAACCAGCTCCCACACACCATTTCTAATTCCATTAAAAGTTATCAGCACCTACCAGAAAGCTAGAAGTCGTAAATTATCTTTGAATTAGTGGGATGGAATTATGGCTGATTAGTTTTTACTTTCAAATTTGACTAGAAGTATCTATTTCTTTTAGAGTCTGGAAAGGAAATGTTAAACTATTACCAGGGATTTCTCCGTTAAAAATAATAGTAGCAAAAAAAAGTCTTCAAATACTAAATGTCATGGTATATCATATACCAAAATGAAGCTTTTGTAATTCTTGTTACATAAAATGTACCTATAAGATTTTATATTTAGCTATGTTTCTTTTCCTAGAAATACATTTATAGTTTGAATTTTCAAAATAGTTCTGTTGATAATCTTTTAGATTGGTTGTGGTTAGACTGTTTAGCGTATTCTCTACATATACATAATTTTTTTTTAATGAGTAAGGCTCTCTTCATTGCTAAGTGTGCTGTTTATAGAGGTAAGGTTTTGTTTTCATGCATAGAGAAACTGCTGTTTTCAGTCACTAGCTATAGGTACTCTGAAGTGTAATTTTTAGGCGTTTGGTTTTAATCACAAGGGAACAATTACAGTGGAAAGGCAGGCACAAATTTCAGTAATCTAACTTGATTTTCATAAATCTAGATAACAGGACAAGGCCAAATTAAGGTTTTGTGCTGGCCAACTGAACATAATTAATTAATTAATTAATTAAAAAAGTAAAATTAGTCAAATGTTTTCTTAAAGATAAGTGTTTGTTACATATAGATTGCAAGGTCACAGAAAAAAATCTCTACAGAACCAAAATGCAGGGCAGATTGGGTGGTAACAAGACAAATTCAAACAGCTTCTCTTACAAAAAATAACAATAATAACAAAAATAATAATAATATAAATTAAGGGTCTTCTTGTTTACTTTTCTTATACTTAAAAACACTGTGATCCAGGGCACCTCGGTGCCTCTGTAGGTTAAAGTGTCGGCCTTAAGCTAAGGTCATGGACCCCCTGCTGAGCAGGGAGCCTGCTTCTCCTGTCCCCTTTACTGCTCCCTCTCCTGCTCCCTGCCCCACTTCCTCTGCCACTCCCCCTGCTTGTGCTCTCTCTCAAAAAAAAACAAAATAAAATAATAAACTAAAATAAAAAACA
This sequence comes from Meles meles, assembly GCF_922984935.1. Lineage (NCBI taxonomy): Eukaryota > Metazoa > Chordata > Mammalia > Carnivora > Mustelidae > Meles > Meles meles. The sequence continues at coordinate 126,986,734 of NC_060069.1, read as the reverse complement.
CTGTGATACCAAAGTTCTATGTGTTTATTATTTGAATGGACTATCATAATTCCTACTATCTCCTTGACCATAATTTTAAACTTAGTGAGTGTAATTGTATTAACACTGGATTCCCAGACTGTAGCATACTGCCTAACACAAAAGAATACCTAATGAATATATTTAATCCATCCATTGTTCTAATAAGTATTTGACAGCCTAGTGTATTGCAGGTGCTATGTGAAACAAGACAATGAACAAGGAGATGAGATTCAGCTTATATTCTAGTGTAAGAAAACAGATTATCAAACATTCTAATAAATAGTGTCTCTGCATCTTGTAAAAGTTTTATGAGAAATATGAAGTAGAATAATACCAGGTGGGATGAAAGACTTGACATGATGTTAGAAGTATAGACTTTGAGTCGATTCTTAAAGGATTAGAGTAATTCTTACAAGGTGGGTAGGTATTGGCACCCTTCCTCTTTATTCCCTCAGAAAACAGGCCCAAAGGCCTAAAGTTCTCAAGAAATTTCTGTTCTGAAGTTTCTGAAAATGTTTCGGAGTTTTATCATAATTCAATGTCTTTATTTGACATGAATTTTGTAAAGTAGGATTTTAAAAACTAGATCTGAATTTGTAAAAGAAAAGAAAAATATTTACCAAATGAAGCACACACACACACACACACACACACATACGCACACACACACACACACACACAGAAGTTTTGAGCACAATTCAGACATTCATACTTAGATGATTCTTTCTTTTATCTATTAGAGAATGCATTTTATTACGATATATTCATTCATTTTAATACTATATGTTCATTAATATAGGTAATATACAAAATACATTTGTCATTACTATAGATAATATACAGTATACTATTAGACCCAGGGGCATATACAGGTTTTCCATTGGTGGAAGAATTTGGAAATTTCAGAAAACTGATTTAAAATTACAAATATAAGGTGACTAAACTCCCTACCAGGGCCTCAGAGGAACCTTTTCAAGTTACGGTCACCAAAGCATATATTTCATTTACTTCATGGTAAGGTTGTCAGATTTAGCAAATAAAATACGTAATGCCCAGTTAAATTTTAATTTCAGATAGGCAAAGAATACTTTTTAGGATAATTATATCTCAAATAGTGCATGGAATATACTTAATCTTAAAAAAACAAAACAAAACAAGTGTTGTTCACCTGAAATTCAAGTTTAATAGTGCTTCTTTTATTTTATCTGTTAGTGTCATGGAGATTTGGTAAATCTCTTCATTATTGGAGAGAGCAGCATGCACAGAGAAATATCTAAACCAGAAGAGAGGGATTAGGAGAGATTAGAGAAGAATCTTGTTTTGAAAGATCATTCTCCTTAGGTCTCCCATCTTTTTGTACACCTAGGCATTAACATCTAATATACTCCAAACTACTTTTTCAAAGATGTTTGTATAAACAAGTAGTCGGAAGGGAGAGCTTTCTTTTCCTTGAGCTGATTTTCTTATATTCTGGGGCAATAAAGATAATGAATGTCTCTTCCCAGAGGGGGATAACGGATAGGTTTTGCCTGCATTCTCTTAAATGATATTAGGTCTTTCGAATAAATGTTCCTCTCCTGCAACACATCTCCACTCACTAACTACCTGTTGCTGGAGTACTAAATGAATTGTTTGACATAGCATGCAACACTGTCTCTAAGCACAACCCTTTAAAATTTCTCCTAATATGTTAATTTGTGCTCCAGTAAAATCAAACTCTATGTAACACATACATACGAAAAAAAACTATCTTGACTTGGCTGCTAACACTGTCACTTCTTTTTATTGAACAATCTAAAACAATGAAATGGCAAACAAAAAATCAGAGGCCTGACTTCAGGTATTGATAGCTTGGCAGATAGCTTAGGCTATTCTGGATTTTTATTTGCTTTTTGTATATAAGTCCCGTGTCTCTTCCTAGATAAATAGCATAAATTCAGATACATATTATAAATTCGTGAAGTCCCAGTACTAGCACTGCAAATTACATGTGAAAATATTTATTTGAATGCGTTCTTCCCCTTTGCTCTAATACTTGTAAACTTGCTACAAAGTTGAGAACTTCTTTCCAAGCTCCCAAACTGGCTGTCTCAAGCACCTCAATACAAAAATGGTATATCTGGGAGGAGAAATTCCCTTATTTATTTGATTGGTTTTTGAATTTCTTAAAACTCTCCACATCCAGGGAACTCTCAACATACAACCTTATAAACAAAGGTTAATTCTCCTGGAAGAGATGCAGAAAAGCCTTTTACCTGCTTTCCTAAGGTTCTCATGATAAAAATTCTCTCAGGCCCTGAATTGTACAATAGCAAGTGTCTTGTTTCAGAAAGCTCACCTTGAATAGCGTGAATCTTAAATTTCCCAAAACCTCTAAGAACTAAACCACCTTTTTGTATGTCTCTTTTATACCTGATGTTGTTAATTTTCTAGTCTAAAGGAAGACATCCCCACAAACACAGAGCAAATCAGTGTCAGAGCAAAACTACCTGACTCTGTTCCCCAAGTCCCAGAGTTTCTGCTCTACCGAGATTTTGTATTTATCATTTTGTCAATTTGTTTACCTTTGAAGTCAGTACTTTTAGATTTGTCTGTCACTATTATCATTGTTACCATCATCATAGAATGTCATCCTTCCCAAAGCAAATATCATCACACTCTGATGGCCAGCCACTGCCTTCTGCAGTGGAAAAAAAATGAAGATACTGTTTACTTCAGTGGTTTCTAATTAACCCTTAAGGCTGCCTCTGGTTTAATAATTGACCACTGTTCAGTAAATTGATCTTTCATAGTAGTCACAATATTTCACAACACTATCAAATGTATTAAACTAAGTTTAGTGATTATAAATCATAGATTTATTTTTTTTCCATTATCTTTATGGTACACACATAAAACTAAGCACAATCCAAATCTAGTTCTCAGTTTTCCTATCCGGCATTCAGCTCTTTATTTTAGTTGCAATTCCTAAAAACAAAAAAGAAAAAGGAAAGAGACATTTGACTTAACTAAATTAAAAGAAAAACTCAAATTTGGAAACAGAAGTAGAACTCAGATTGATCTATATGGCCATATACTGTCTTCTATACGATATGTAGTTGATGGTGCTTTTTTATATCACCCAAAGTTTCATTCTGAAGTGTCATTGTGCAAGGAATCATGCTTTGTGTCATAGAACAAACAAACTGAGCAGGAATGCCCAGGGATCATCTCCTACCCATGCCAAAAGATTTAAATGCATAGGTAAGTAAGTGAGTAAGTAAATAAGTAAATAGTTCCACTTATGATTGCAACTATGCTGACATCTGCATGAAGAATATTCAGTAGCTCACAGAGTTGAGCTAGGAAATGAAATGCAGAGTGAAATTTGCCAAAGGCCAGTATTTCTAATGTTTAGCAAAGATGGACCTAATATATTTAATTTAAAAAAAAAAACCTCACAAAATATTATTTTCCTATTTATTTTACTTTGAAATAAGAATAATACATGATTTCTGAAAAAATCTGGGCCTTTAGTTTCACCTCATACTGATCTATACTGTAATTTATTCCTTAATTTTAAATTACACTATTTTACAATCATGGTACATGGAAACAGAGTGACATGTATTGCCTCCATTATAATTATTCAGTGGTGATTCTTTATTTTTAGTTTTAGTTTTATTAAGCAGATTCTATGCTAGGCATGGAGGTCAACATGAGGTTTGTTGTACTCAAAACCTTGAAAGCCAGACCTAGGCTGAGACCAAGAGTTGGATGCTTAACTGACTAAGCCACCCAGGTGCCCCTAGTTTTATTTTTAAAACCAGGTGTCAACTGTTTTTGTTAATTATATTTATTACTATATAATTATAAAATTATATAACTGCATAATTATAAAATTAAACAATCCAGGATAATATATTTTTATGCTCTGAAGAATGTTCTTTTCAATCTTTAAGTTCACACCAGATGGAAAAGATTATATGTCTGTTTTTAAAGTATCTATATGTGTTCCAATTATTTCAATAGAAACATGGTGACATAGTTCAGCATCTTTCTCTTTATTCTCCTAGAAAATACAAAAAAGCAACAAAAAGAACATGAGAAACAATCAAAAAAAACTTGATAGTCAATTTAAAAAAAAATCAGGAAGAAGACATAAAAACCCTTCAGATTTTACAATAAGCATAAGGGTTATTGAAAACAATGAGATATGGTTCAAAGTCATGAGGAAAGAATTGAAAGAAAGAAGCAGGGAGAGAGGTGAGATAGCTCAGCTGCATCACAACCTACAAGTACTAGAAATACTTTCAAGTATTCACACTTTCTAGTGCAAAACATGTTTGTCATTTGCAATAATGAATGCAGAAACTGGAATGGGCAGGGCTGATCCTAAAAGCACTTTTGCATCAAATTTACTTCAGAAAAGCAAAACTGGGGGCCTTCCCAAAGAATCACACAGAAAATGTAAATCTACCTAGAGTAACAAGGCCTTTGTGCTCTCCACACAGAAACCTCTTGAAAATTAACTAGTTTGTGGGGACACCTGGGTGGCTCAGAGGGTTAAAGCCTCTGCCTTCGGTTCAGGTCATGATCCCAGGGTGCTGGGATCGAGCCCCGCATCGGGCTCTCTCCTTGGTGGGGAGCCTGCTTCCTCCTCTCTCTCTCTCTGCCTGCTTCTCTGCCTACTTGTGATCTCTCTCTGTCGAATAAATAGATAAAATCTTTGGAAAAAAAAATTACTAGTTTGTGAAAAATGTTCTTATTAAGTTATGAGTTAAAAGCAAAATGGGTATGTATAATCAATAAAATTATTATGAGAAACTATATGAATGTGAACAAGCATCAGATCTGATGTCAGATGAAGAGCATTTACTTAGAAAGCTGTTGCCAAGAAGCAAGAAAAAATAATCAAATGCTTACAATTAGGTAAACAAATAAAACAAATAAAGCTCAATTAATCCTCACTTGTATAACAAAAAAATTGTAATTCAGAAACATTAACTTTAGAGGTGCCCCAGAGTATTAAGAGGGCATAAGTCTTAAATATATGCAAGCATATTATTTGCAAAGTTTATCAAAAGTCATAATGACAAGAAACAAAAATATAAACTTGGTTTATTCCTTTCTTCTGTAGCTCAGTTTCTACATTGTTTCCTTTGCCTTATAATACCAATTAGGACTGTCTTTGCATTGTTTCTTCCCTCCTTTTTGCTGTTTGCTATAGACAACTTTTTAAAGATCTAATTCATCCTATTGCATTTTTTATTGTTTGTTTCTCATTACTTTGATTTAACACTTCTTTAATTGGCTATTAATTTAAAAAGCATAGAATAATCTCTCTCTCTCCTTTTTTTTTTTTTTTTTTTTTTGGTAAGGCTGGTTTACAATAGAGGGTCTTAGAAATACTCCATGCAGGCATTCTGAGTCTTGCTAAAGGGAAAACTATTTTTTCACTACTATATGCATTATTATATAACTTAACAGTTAAGACTTCAGCTTTATATGCCAATTATACAAATGTCTAAATGCTTTGTTTGCCAGACAGTCTTCCACATGAATTACCCATCTAATAGCTGATATCTGAGGCACATACAGCTTAAGTAACTTGCCCAAAGGAGTAACAATCCAAGGAAACAGAAGTAGAATTTGAACTCAGGCACTTGTAGTTCCAGAACCCAAATATTGATCACTATGCTCTGAAAATACATATAAAAATATGGGAAGACAAAAGTATTATTTTTATAAAAACTCATATTGTTTCAAGGAATCTATTCTTTTTTTTTTCATTAGTTACATATAAAATATTTACATCTTTTTAGTCATCGATTATTTTTCTTTGAACCTTGGTATTAAAATTCTTATTTGCCCTAGATTCATAAATAAGCAAATACTGACACATAAGTCTCCATGTTGCTTGATGAAGGGCAAATTTACTGGATGTCAATGTTGAATCTTTCGAGACTAAGAATCAGAAAGCTGGAAAATCCACTAGGATCATGGACAGCTTTGTACTAAAGACCAACATTTATAGCACATGAATAGTCAGCAAGATAAACACTAATGTCAGGGGTTGGGATAGACTAAGAGTAAGAATTTTACTATATGGACAGTTATCAGGTATGTTTTCTTTAATAAAATAAAGGGAAATAATATATTTAACTAGAATAAAATACCAATTATCAGTGTAAACTTAATTCTTTCTAAGAAAATAATTCTTCACTGAATATTTTTTAGTCAAAACTACCAGTAGAAACTGTCAACAAAATGAAAAGACAAACTACTGATTGGGAAAAGATATTTGCAAATGATATATCCAGTAAGGGGTTACAATCCAAAATATATAAAAAAAACTTAAACAGCTAGCACCAAAAACTCCAAACAATCTGATTAAAAATGGGCAGAGGACCTGAATAGACATTTTTCCAAAGAAGAGATCTAGATGGCCAAAAGACACATGAAAAGATGCCCAACCTCACTAATCACCAGGGAAATGCAAATAAAAATCACAATGAGATACCACCTTATACCAGTTAGAATGTCTAAAATCAAAATGACAAGAAATAAGAAGTCTTAGGATATAGAGAAAAAGGAACATTTGTGCACTGTTGCATGAAATGTAAATTGGTGGAAAATGATATGGAGCTTCCTCAAGGAATTAAGAATAGAAATACCATATAATCCAATAATTCTAATACTGGGTGTTAGAATTATCCAAAGGAAACAAAAACACTAATATGGGAAGATATAAGCACCCATGTATTTATTGCAGGATTGTTTACAATAGCCAAGATATGGAAGCAACATGAGTGTCTATCAATAGATAAAGAATTAAAAAAATGTGTACACATGCAGACACACACACACATATGCATTGTCATGAAATATTACACAGCCATAAAAAGGGATGAAATTGTGTCATTTGAGGCATCATGGATGGACTTAAAAGGTATAACATTAAGAGAAATAAGTCATATTGAGAAAGAAAAATACTGTGAATCCAAACATGTTGATTCTAAAAATAAATAACTAAACAAACAAATAAAAAGCAGATTCAGTACTATAAATTTAGATAATAAACTAATCATTGCCAAAGGAGAGGCAGGTAGACAGTGGGCAAAATGGATGAAGGGGAGAGGGAGATACAGACTTCTAGTTATGAAATGAACAAATCAGGGGAATAAAAGGCACAGCATAAGGAATACAGTCAATAAGATTATAGTAGTGATGTAGCTACACTTGTCGTGAAGAGAGCATAATGTATAAACTTGTCAAATCACTAAGTTGTATACCTGTAACTAATGTAACATTGTGTGTCAACCGTACTCAAATAAGAAAAAATAGATTAAAAATTACCAATGGTCTTTACTATAATCAGTAATAAGCTTTAGCCACTGTCCCATACATATGTGGGTTGGTTAGCCAACCACCCATATATACCTTCTCATGGCTAAGAGGTACTTAATAAGATAACAACATGATGCAGTATTCACCTAGGTAACAAAGAACTATATAAGAATCTCTGGTGGAGTTTTTCTATAAGACACATTACTTTTTTTCTTTATCAATATAGTGATACATGCATATTCCACTTCGAGTTGGAATTTTAGCTATGTAATAATAAGTATAGAGAAGTAAAATTTTAATCTATGTTTTAAAAAATTGCTCATTCGCAAGAGTCACAACTATATGATACACATATTACATGAAATTATATATATCATATATATAATTTGTTTTATTTTATTTTAAAAATATTCAACATGAGGATGTGGAGATGCAACATGGGGAGTTAAGGGGTAGGAGAAGAATAAATGAAACAAGATGGGATTGGGAGGGAGACAAACCATAAGTGACTCTTAATCTCACAAAACAAACTGAGGGTTGCTGGGGGGAGGGGTTGGAAGAGGGGGAGGGGGGTTATGGACATTGGGGAGGGTATGTGCTATGGTGAGTGCTGTGAAGTGTGTAAACCTGGCGATTTACAGACCTGTACCCCTGGGGATAAGAATACATTATATGTTTATAAAAAATAAAAAATAATTAAAAAAAGAATATTCAACATGCATTGTATGTGTGTATACGTGAGGATTCACCTGGAAGCAATTTTAAAATGTAATGCAAAATTAAGATTCTTAAGACAAAGTTCTTTTAGACGAAATGGTAAAATTAGTATAAAATAAACAAAGATTATAAAGCAGAGCATTGACTGGATATAGCTAAAAGATTATAGGTCAAAATGATACCTCCAGGATTTTAATTTGACAATAGTCAAACATGATTGAGGAGAAATTAACATATTCTTCACTTTCAGAAAATTGATTTGCTGTGCTTGTCTTGTTTTCCAATTGTCTCAGGCACTGTGGGATTTGTTTGTTTGCTATAAATGTTTCCTACAAATTTAAAGTGAACTTCTGCAGATGTGTCTTACAAAATGAGGTGTATATGACCACTTACTGGTACAGAAATCAAATTTATTTGATCTTCTGTTTGTATCTGTCAATCAAAAAGAAAGTGAAGAAATGCTCCATAAGGAATAAAATCCATTTATATATTGAATAGCTTGGCAATGATGGTTACAAACAAAATAAAAATTTCTGCAGAACTTGAAGTTATAGAATTTAGGGACTTTTCTTTCCAAAAAAACAAAATACACATTCATAACTTATAGAAAAAACAATATTATATTTTATGCAGTGGCAGATCACTGAAATAAGTTATTGAATGCCTTTGTTGAAAATTTAGTAGCTGGTTATCTCCTCTAACTGGTAAACTTTGATTTATCTTCCCAAAATGATCAAAACAGTGAGAAAAGTATATTATTTTGCCTTTACTATAATATTATGGAATTTTTTATCATCTTCATAATATCATATATTAAAAAGTGATTAGACAACTTAAATATCTAAGTATGAAGTTAAATTTGAGTGTAATTTTTCTAACTAATCCTATATTGAAATTTCAATAAGTAAATAATATTTTGACCATAATGTATGTCTTATAAGATGTGAAAAGTTGAAATTAAAATATTCACCCTAGAATAATTTATAGCTCATTGAATTACTTAAAAAAAGCATCTTAAAACTTTTCACCATGGACTTCTTTGCTCTGTTACCTACTCTTTTTTGGAGGACTAGTATTAAAACATTCTAAAACATACAATTTCACCACAAAATTGTAATTATATTTTACTGGAAGGAATAAAAGCTCAAGTGAATGGTTTTTAATTGGGAGATTGAGTTTAAAAAACTTAAATACTTTTTAAAGTGATCTATTGCTTTCTTTTCTCAGTGCTGTAATTCAGTAAAGTGTCTATTAAACACTCTCTTTAAAAAAATCTTACCATCATTAACTTGAGATTATAATATTTCATATATATTCTTAATTCAGTGGAAAAACATTTAATGTAGGCTGGACATCAAATGTAGTATGATCCAAAAGCAAATCATGCTGTAAGTCCTCAAGTGCAGAAATATCCCAGATAATCCCTAAGTGATGGATTAACATTTGGACCCTGTTCAAATAATGGACCCTTACAAATTTGGATCCATGAGAAGATACAAAAACATATGAAAAGTTCTTTGACATCTTACTTTCACTTATGAGAAATTTCCCATGAGAAAACTATTGCTGTAAAATTAATCACAAAATAAAACTTTTTAAATTTTCACTTTTTTTTTACCAAATTAAAGTGTCAAACAAAAGGAGTGACTTTAGAGAAGGTAAATTTAAAAACAACCCAAACATTTATTAGGTGTATTCAATATGCTTGCCACTGTTCTAAGTGGCTTTAGGCATATTTTTTCTTTTAATTTTCATATTGATTCCATTAAATTGGTATGAGCATTATCTCTGGGTTAAAGATAACACGACCAAGGCACAGAGAGTTTAAGAAACTTGTCAGGGGTTGCCCAGATAATAGATGGGAGAGCCAGATTTTGGATCCAGGCAACTTGGCTCAAGAACTTATGTGGTTTAACAATGCATAGCAAAAATAAAATTCTTAAGCACAAAGAACTAGTAACTGGGGATAAATATAACATAATCTCAGAAGTGAATGTAGTATTTTTGTTAGGTTAAAAATACAATATTAATCATGAATAAAGGATAAAAGTCTATATCACAGGCACACAAGCTAATTATTAGTTACTCTAAACACTAGAATACAATTATCCACAAAACTATAATTATTTCTGAGTAATAAAACACATTTGTTTATATATGTTAGGAAAAATATTAACTCCAACTTGATATAGTGATCAATAATAGTTGCAAATTAAGGAAAATTACTTCTAAAACATAAATGACTCATCTACTTCCTTTTCCTGGATACTGTATATTTTATTTAATCCTTGGAGAAAGTAAGAAAACACATCTCACTAACAAGCAGAGGGAGAGAATCTATCTGGTGTCACGCATTATGCTCTTTTGATAAATGAGGATTATAAACTAAAGGATTTACTTTTCTCTAGATATGTATTTAATATAAATTTATACTTCTTTTTCTCTTTTACTTTATTATGCTTTGGGACGCTCAAACTACTTACATAATTTCAATCTATATCACAAGAATTTTAAATCTCTTCTGCCTTTCCTTGCATTAGCACTAAATCCCTTATCTCCGTATATCTATAAAATACTGCTGATTTCATCATTTCATTAAATTAAGAATTTATGGTAATTTTCAGTGAATTACAATCAATTCCTGGTTTCTCAGGCAGGAATTAAAGGCTTTTTAAATAGTCAAAATCAATCTATATTCCTTGAATTCCAGATATTGCTTTCAAGTATTGTAAAGTTAGGTTGCATCAATTGGTCATACAAAATGTTATGGTGCTGTTAAAACTTACTTAAAAGTCAATTGCTATACATACATATATTTTATATACAGAAATATACAAACATATGCATATAAAAGAAAATGTCAGTATTATGTTTTAGCTATTTTGTGATCTCTAGATGCTTAAAGAATGAACTAGCTGGTATTTATATCAAAACATTGTATATTAATAACTATAATTAATATATCTAAGTAATAATTCTAACCAATATCTATTAATAACAATATAATGTTTATTATAAAAATATCACTTGAATGAAGTACTAGCTTTCTCCAATCCATGTTGGGAACCCATTAAATAGTTGTTGAATAGACAAATGAGAATATCAATGAATGTGAAAGGTAAATATTTTGAAACCTGCATTCCTAAGGAAAAAAAAAAGGCAGTAGAAACTCATTGCTTCAAAAACCAACTGTGAAGTAATAACAGATGGCACTTTTAGGATCTTATGAGAAGTTATATAATAAAAGAGCAAAGAGAAGGATGGTTAAACATGTTATTTCACTCAAAACCATGCTAAGCATTTGATCCTAGACAACTTATACACAGAGATGACATTGTAGATAAAATAATGTCTTACATGGGGCTTGTACTTGTTTACAAACTATTTCTTCATGGATCATATTCAGATGAAATTTACTTACTACCACTGATAAAGTGAATTGAATTTAAAAATATCACAATACATATACAACATATTTTATCTGTTCCAAAATTTTATTTTTGTACATTTGCTGTTACTGAAGTTTCAAGTTCAGTTTCAAGTCTCAAAACTAGGGCAAGGAATAGACAAACTTTTAGAGAAATCTCTAGGGCATAACCTTTCTCAACTGCATGCTTTTTTTCTTGTAATCAGGGACACAACTGAATCAGCACATGCTGACAAGTACGCTTACACAGCCTTCATAGACACTGTCCAGAACTACACTGGGAGAGTAATTCTGACATAAGAGATGTAGACTTTTCCTTTAACTAGTTTTTTCCGTGTTTGTCCATTTGCCCATCTTGTTTGATCATTAGTCCTTGTTCAAGGATGCTAGATAATCAATGAAGGCAGAAGAGCCAGTAGCTCATAGCCCGTATTTAGTCAAGAAAAATGCTGTAGCCCAAAACACAAGCACAAATCGACATTTCAAAAGGCCTTTCTTAAATTGCTCACTGGAAAAACAATCATCATCAGTGCTAAAATGGACTTTACATAGTGAATACTTCATAATTGTGTATACATAGTGAAGGTAGAAGGTCACCATAAGAGGTCTCAAAAATGAATTTTTCTTCTGTGACTTGAACTAAACACTAAAAATAATAATTTAATTTGTCAACTAAAATGGCTCTATGGCTAAAGAAAGGTTATGTCGTTTTAAAGCATTTTACATGTAAAGATATATGTAAATAAACATAAATTGTTCAGCTTTTGTATTGTCTTTCTTCAAATTACCATATTCTGATTTCTTTTCTTTAATATTTTATTTATTTGACAGAGAGAAATCACAACTAGGCAGAGAGGCAGGCAGAGAGAGAGGAGGAAGCAGGCTCCCTGTGGAGCAGAGAGCCCGATGCAGGGCTCGATCCCAGCACACTGGGATCATGACCTGAGCCAAAGGCAGAGGTTTTAACCCACTGAGCCACCCAGGCACACCACCATATTCTGATTTCTAATACTATAGATTATTTTTCTTGATTTTGACTTTTGAATAAATAGATCCAGGCATTAATCACCTTTTATGTTTGTCTACTTTTGTGCAACATTTCTTCATATGTGCGGTTCACTCTTACTGATAGAGCAGTAGTTCATTTACAACTTTCTGCATTCTGTTGTTGATGTACATTTTGATTGCAGTTTGCAATTATAACACATAAGGACACTTTGAAAAGTGTGTATATGTACCTTAGTATACATATGTACAGATTTCTGTTCAGTTCATACCCAGAATTGAAATCCTGGCTCATGGGACACCTACACTTTAACATTTAGTAAATACTGTAAAATAGTTTCCCAATGTGGTTACAACAATTTATACCACCTTAAGACAGCTGAAAAAATTCTAGAATTTCAATTCCTCATTACAATTTGAGATTGTTGAGTCTTTAGAATTTAATCCTTCTTTTTCTAGAATTTTTATACTTTTTGATGAATTGTTCTTACACTAATAAATGTGATTCCATATGTTTATTGGTCATTCTACATCTTCAGTTTGAAGTTACAGTTTAAATATTTTGCTCATTTAAAAAAATTATTTTCCTTGCTTGTTTTACATAATTTACTGAGAAATGTGTGTGCAAATTTTCCATTATCATAATGTTCCACTATTATATTCATTTTCCTTTAAGTTTGTCATTTTTGTTTTTTACATATTTGGGGACTATTAGAGGCTTAGAAATTAAAGATTGCTGTATCTTTCTGGTAGCACTCCCATTTTATCATCAGAACATGCCCCTCCTTTCTATAGTATCCATTTCTAATCTTAAATCTACCATATCTGTTACCAGTATATTGTATCATCTCTCTCTTTGTTAGTGTTTTATAGTATAAGTTTTTTCATCCCTTTATGTGTTTTTTATAGTTGTTTTGTTCTTTGTTTTGTTTTTAACCAGTCTGCTAGTCCTTGACTTAGATGTAGTTCATCTCTTCTTTGAAATTAAGATAGTTCTATTGTTTTATTAATAAATATATTACTGATCATCATTAAAATATAATTTGAAAGCATATTATATTGTAATATATTTCCTTTAGTATTCTATATTTTATTTTATGCTTTTAAAAATATTGTCAGAAGAAGTCCAACATTTCATGGCTGCCGCAAAAAAAAGAAAAAGAAAAAAATAAGTCCTCCAAACAGCCCCAGATGTTCAGCTAAGCTCACTGAATTTCTTTCTCCTGAACCTAGGTCCATAATTCATTTTGTTTGTAGTCTGCTGCCTTCAAACGTATACCTCCTTTTCTTCCCTCTCCAATCCTTAATTTTTGCTCTTGGTGGAGGGATAGATCTATCTTATTCTGTCCAATATTATTACTAGATGAAAACTATTCCATTTTATTTTCGTATTGGTCACTGATCATATGTGGTAAATCATTGATTTTTGAAACTCACCTATCTTCCTGACTTCTTTTGCTGTTTTCAAAAATTTTCAATTGATTCTTTTGGCCTTCCCAGGGAAAGAATTACATGATATGTTAAATATAATATGTCCTTCCCATTCCTATATTTCATACTTTTTCTTATAAGTAGGTTTTTTTTGCTTAGTATTTTTTTTGAATAACACGTAAAAACATTGGTTAAAATGGGGATCACTGTATTGTTCCAGACAATAAAGTAAATGTTTCTTACCTCAATTACTATGATTATGACTTTTGTTTTTAACATTAACAAAATATCAATCTACTCATTTCTTTTCTTTCCTTTCCTTTTTTCTTTTTTTCCTTTTCTTTTTTTCTCTCTCTCTTTTCTCTTAGAGAGGGAGAGAGAAGAGAGTGGGGGAGGAAGAGAGAGAGAGAGAGAGAATAACAAGCAGGCTCCACACCCAGCACAGCGCCCAACATGGGGCTCAATGTCTCGACCCTGAGATCATGACCTGAGCCAAAATCAAAGATGATTAACTGACTAAGCATCCCAGGCACTCCTATTCTTATTTCTATTTCATTGTATATAATCAGAAATAGATGGTAAATTGTATCATGTATTTTTAACATCTCTGAAGATAACTTTTTAATTACTTATTCCTTTCATTAGTATATAACTAGTTTACCTTGTATTTCATACCTTTGCATCACTTCATTGAACCATTTTGGTCATGTTTTATCATTCTTGAAATATGGTGATGAATTCTTTGTTAGTATTTTTCATTTTTCTGTATTTACTTATGAGTCATGTCATTTGGTAGACTTTTTCTGGTCTTTATCTTAGTTTGATAATAATATAAATGGTTATATTTTTATAAATGAAATCATAAAACATATTTGTAATCATTCATGCTTTCTTATTGTTTCCATTTTTTTTTAATGTTTCAAGTTTTTATTGAAATTCTTGTTAGTTAACATATAGTGTGATATGAGTTTCAGGAGTAGTAGAATCTAGTGATTCAACACTTAATTGCAACACTCAGTGCTCATCACAACAAGGGCCCTCCTTAATACCCATCACCCATTTAGCCCACCCCCTATCCACCTCCCTCCATCCACCCTTAGTTTGTTCTCTATAGTTAAGAGTCTCTTATGGTTTGCTTCCCTCTTTCTCTTTGTTCCCCTTCCCCTATGTTCATCTGTTTTACCTCTTAAATTCCACATATGAATGAAATCATATAGTAGTTGTCTTTCTGTGACTGACTTATTTTGCTTAGCGTAATAAACTTTGGTTCCATCCACAATATTAAATGGCAAGATTTCATCCTTTTTGATGACTGAGTAATACTGCGTTGTGTACATATTCTACCTCTTTTCATCCATTCATTAATCAATAGACATTTGGGTTCTTTCCATAATCTGACTATTGTTGATAATGCTGCTATAAACATTCAGGACTATGTGTCCCTTTGAATCAGTATTTTTGTATCCTTTGGTAAAACCTAGTAGTGCAATTGCAAGGTTATAGGTAGTTCTATTACCAATTTTTTGAAGAACCTCCATACTGTTTTCCAGGAATGCAAACTGCACCAGTTTGCTTTTTCATTCCTACCAACAGAATAAGAAGTTTCCCCTTTCTCCATATCCTTGCCAATATCTGTTGTTTCCTGTGTTGTTAATTTGAGCCATTCCAACAATGAGGTGATATCTCATTATAGTTTTGATTTGTATTTCCCTGATGATGAGTGATATTGAGCAGATTTTCAAGTGTCTGTTAGCCATCTGCATGTTTTCTTCAGAAAAAAAATGTCTATTCATGTCTTCTGTCCATGTTTCATGGGATTATTTGTTTTTTGGATGTTGAGCTTGACAATTCTTAATAGATTTTGGATGCAAAGCCTTTATCAGATATATCATTTACAAATCGATTCTCCCATTCTAAAGGCTCCCTTTCAGTTTGTTGATTTTCTCCTTTACTGTACAGAAGCTTTTTATATTTTGATGAGGTCCCAATAGGACATTTTTCTTTTGTTTCCCTTGCCTCAGGAGACCTGCCTAGTAAGAAGTTCTACGGCCTATGTAAAAGAGGTTGCTCCTTGTGTTCTCTAGGCTTTGGATGGTTTCTTGTCTCACTTTTAGGTCTTTCATCCATTTTGAATTTATTTGTGTGTGTGTGTGTATGGGGTAAAAAAATGGTCCAGTTTCATTCTTCTGCATATTGCTGTCCAATTTTCCCAAAACCATTTTTTGAAAAGACTGCTTTTTTTTCCATTGAGTATTCTTTAATTCTTTGTCAAATATTAGTTGACCATATAGTTGTGGGTCCATTTCTGGGTTTTCTGTTCTATTCCATTCATCTGTGTGTCTGTTTTTGTGCCAGTACCATACTGTCTTGATGACTAGAATTTATAATATAGGTTGGAGACCAGAATAGTGATGCCTCCAGCTTTGTTTTTCTTTTTCAGGATTGCCTTGGTTACTCAAGGTCTTTTGTGATTCTATACAATATTAGGATTTGTTGTGAAACGTGCTGGTGGTATTTTGATAGGGATTGCCATAAATGTGTAGATTGGTTTGAATAGTCAGACATTTGAACAATATTTGTTCTTCCAGTCCATGAGCATGGGATGTTTTTCCATTTCTTTGTGTCATCTTTAATTTCTTTAATAAGGGTTTTGTAGTTTTCAGAGTACAGTATTTTTAACCTCTTTGATCAGGTTTATTCCTAGGTATCTTATGTTTTTTGGTGCAACTGTAAATGGGATAGATTCTCTTTCTGTAGTTTCATTATTAGTGTATAAAAATACAACAGATTTCTGTACATTGATTTTGTATCCTGCAACTTTATTGAATTTGTGAATCAGTTCTGGCAATTTTTTTGTGGATTCTTCAGAGTTTTCTATATACATTATCATGTCATCTGTGAATAGGGAAAGTTTGACTTCTTTCTTGCCCATGTGGATGTCTTTTATTTCTTTTGTTGTCTGATTACTTTCTGTACTATTTTAAATAACAATGATAACAGTGGACATAATTTGTTTTGTTCCTGACCATAGAGGAAAAGCTCTCAGTTTTTCCCCATTGAGGATTATATTAACTTCGGATCTTTCAAAAATGGCCTTCATCATGTTGAGGTATCTCCTCCCTAAATCTACTTTGTTGAGTTTTTATCAAGAATGGATGCTATACTTTGTCAAGTGTTATTTTTTTGTTTGTTTTGTTTTGTTTTTGTTTTTGTTTTTGTTTTCCTGCATCTATTGAGAGGATCACCTGGTTCTTATTCTGTCTTTTATTACTGTGGCTTTTCCCTTTGTTTAATTTGTGAATATTGAATCATTCTTACAGCCCAGGAATAAATGTCACTTGATTGCTGTGCATGATTCTTTTAATGTACTGTTGGATTCAATTTGCTAATATTTCATTGAGAATTTTTGCATCTATGTTCATCAGGGACATTGACCTGTAATTCTTCTTTTCAGTGGGATCTTTGTCCAGTTTTCAAATTAAGGTAATTCTGGCTTCATAGAATGAGTTTAGAAGTTTTCCTTCCATTTCTATTTTTTGGGAACAGTTTAAGAAAAATAGGTACTAACTCTTCATTAAATGTTTGGTAGAATTCCCCCTGGGAAGCCTTCTGGCCCTGGACTCATGTTTTGGGGGAGGTTTTTGATTACAGATTCAATTTCTTTTCTGGCTATCAGTCTGTTCAATTTTTATATATCTTCCTGTTTTAATTTTGTTAGTTTACATGTTTCTAGGCATTTTATCCATTTCTTCCAGCTTGCCCAATTTGTTGGTATATAATTTTTCCTAATATTCTGTTATAATTGTTTGTATTTCTGTGGTGTTTCTTGTGGTCTCTCCTCTCTCACTGGTGTTTTTGTTTTTTTTTTAATTTGCATTCTTTCTGTCTTCTTTTTGAAAAGTTTGACTGGAGTTTTATCAATTTAATTAATTCTTTCAGAGAACCAGGTCCTAGTTCATTGATCTGTTGTAGTTTCTGCTTGTTTCCATATCATTAATTTTGCTCTAATTTATCATTTCTTTCCTGCTGGATTTAGACTTCATTTGCTTCTTTTTCTAGCTTCTTTATGTATAAAGTTAAGTTGTGTATTTGGGGCTTTTCTTGATTCTGTAGGTGCACCTGTATAGCTATATACTTTCCCTTATGTCCACTTTTGCTGCATCCCAAAAGTTTTGGACCATTGTGTTTTCATCATTCATTTGTTTCCATGTATTTTTATTTGTTTATTTCTTTTTTTTATTTTCTGGTTAGTTCACCCATTCTTCAGTAGGATGTTCTCTAACCTCTACGTATTTGTGGTCTTCCCATTTGTTTTTTCTTGTGGTTGACTTCAAGTTTCATAGCACTGTGGTCAGAAAATGTGCATTGTAGGATCTCAATCTTTTTTATTTGTTGAGGCCTGATTTGGACACAGTATGTGATCTATTTTGGAGAATGTCCCATGTGCATTCAAAAATAATGTGTTTTCTGCTGCTTTAGGATGAAATGTTCTGAGTATAGCTATTAAGCCATCTGGTACAGTGTGTCATTCAAAGCCATTGTTTCTTTGCTGATTTTTCTGCATTGATGATCTATCCATTGACGTAAGTAGGGTGTTAAAGTCCCCTACTATTATCCTATTACTATCAGTGAGTTTATGTTTATTATTAATTATTATATATATCTGGGTGCTCCCAAGTTGGATGCATAAATACTTAGAATTGTTAGATCTTCTTGTTGGATAGACCCCTTTATTATGATATAGTGCCCTTCATCATCTCTTGTTACAGTCTTTGGTTTAAATATGTCTGATACAAGTATGGCTTCTCTGGCTTTCTTTGACATCCATTAGCATGATAAATGGTTCTCTATCCTCTTACATTCAATCTGCAGATGTCTTTAAATGTAAAATGAGTCTCTTGCAGCATATTGATGGGTCTTACTTTTTTATCCATTCTGATACCCTATGTCTTTGGAGCATTTAGTCTATTTACATTCAGAGTGATTATTGATAGATATGTACTTAGTGCCATTGTATTACCTGTAAAGTTGTTTCTGGAGATTTTCTCTGTTCCTTTTTAGTCTTTGCTGCGTTTGGTCTTCCTCATTCAAAGAGTTCCCTATAATATTTCTTTCAGGCTTGGTTTAGTAATCACAAACTCCTTTAGTTTTTCTTTGTCAAAGAACTATTTATCTCTCCTTCTATTCTGAATGACTGCCTTGTTGGATAAAGTATTCTTGTCTGAATATTTTTCCCATTCAGCACATTGATATATCATGCTATTCTCTTCTAGCCTGCCAAGTTTCTGAAGATAGGTCTGCTAATGTTATTTGTCTTCCCTTATAAACTAAGGCTTTCTTTTTCCTTGCTGCTTTTAGAGGTTTTGTTTGTTTGGTTGGTTTTGTTTTGTTTTGCTTTGTTTTTTCCCCTTATCTCTGTATTTTGAAAATTTTACTACAGTATGTTGGTGTTGGCCTGCTTTTGTTCATCTTGATGGGAATTCTCTGTACCTCCTGGATTTGGATATCTGTTTCCTTCCCCAAGATAAGGAACTTTTCAGCTATAACTTGCTTAAATAAATTTTCTGCCCCTTTCCCCTTTCTTCTTCTCCTAGGATTCCTCTGATACCAACATTATTGTGCTTTATGGAGTGGCTGAGTTCCCCTAGTCAGCATTTGTGATCCAATATTTTTCTTTCCCTCTTCTTTTTAGCTTCAGTATTTTCCATAAACTTATCTTTTATACAATTATTCATTCCTCTTTTTCTTTCATCTTTGTTGTCATTACATCCAGTCAGTTTTGCATCTCAGGTTATAGCACTTTTTATTTCAACTGTTTTTAGGCCTTTTATCTCTACTATAAGGGACTCCCTGGTGTCTTCTATGCTTTTATCAAACCCAGCTAGTATCCTTATGATTGTTATTGTAGATTCTGGATCAGGCATATTATTTATATCTGTTTTGATTAGATCCCTGGCCATGACTTTTTTCTTATTCTTTCTTTTGGGATGAATTCATCTGTCTTGGCATTATGTCTAGGTCTCTCTTCTTCTCTGTTTTATGAAAGCCTGTTACATTTTCTGCTCCTGAGAGTAATGGTTTTATGAAGAAGAAGTCATATGCTGTCCAGGGTCTGGCACATCAAGATGTATTTCTGATAGGTTATGTGTACTCTGCTGTTGTGTTTTGGCTGCTCTTTCCCCAAGGTTAGTCTTCTGATTTCTCCTTACCTGAAGTGGGGTGTTTGGACCTTTGCCAGTGTGTGGCAAGTTTTAAGTAGGTGTGCTCTGGTCTGCTTGTTAAAAGAGGTCTGGGGGCACCTGGGTGGCTCAGTGGATTAAAGCCTCTGCCTTCAGCTCAGGACATGATCCCAGGGTCCTGGGATCGAGCCCCACATCGGGCTCTCTGCTCAGCAGGCAGTCTGCTTCTCCCTCTCTCTCTGCCTATTTGTGATCTCTATCTGTCAAATAAATAAATAAATAAAATCTTAAAAAAAAAAAAAAGAGGTCTGATCCTATATCCAATAGAGATGAAACTTTGCATCTTTATCATCAGTAGACTTAGTGCATGCAGGGGGTTTGTGCTCATCTTCTGGGGAACGGGTCTGCTGCTCTGGTTCTCAGGTATACTTCTTCTAGTAAAGAAGCATCTGCAGAGTGCAGGGTTACAGGGCTTAGTGTAAACAGCTTAGGTGACCACTGTGGGCACTGTGCTACTCACTGAAATCATCCCATGCTGATGGATTGAAAAATGACAACAGCCCTCACACCCTTTGTTGTCTCAGTAACCCTCACAGAAGTATGAATAATCTCCCTTCATGTGTCCTAGGCATCCCTCAAATACCTGCTTTCACCCTGTTGGTGTCCAGAACATTTGACTGACACACCTGTGTTTTATCCCAAGCAGGCTAACTGAGTTTCAAAATTCCAAACTTTAGAGATCCAGCATGGCATGAATGCACACTGGTCCTAGGGGAGGGTCTCACTGAGCTGGGACTGGTGTTGGTTTGTCCCAGAAGGGCAGTTGCACAAATTGCACAGAACTTGGTAGTTTAGAGTGGAATGCTGCAAACAACCGGTGTCTAGGTTAGCTGCTTTCAGCAGGTGTCTCTATCCCTATGTTAAGGAACAGGGTGATGTGATTGCACCAGTCAGCTCTTCAGTCCCCTGAGAGGCAGTGCCACCTCTCTCAGATGCATTCCCAGAGGGGGAAATGCCCTCTTCACCCCCGAGAGTCCCTGGGGATCTTCTTATTGTGCTATCACATTCTGGATCCCTGCTTTCTTTCTCTATAGGAACATCACAGCACCTGCCAAGTTCCACCTTGGCCATGGTGCAGACTTTTAAAACCAGTCTTTGAACTCCTATGGTTATAAAAGCTCAGAATAACCAGCCCCAGTCAGTAGTTTTGCAGAAGTGTTTTTTCTGGTGTAATCCCTTATGTGCTGCCCTGCCTTGCACTCTATCTCTCTTCTGTCTCCATGATCAGGGCTCCCTCCCCTCCACAGCTCCAGTGATTCTTTTCTCCCCAAATCATGTCTCCACACCTCCTACCTTCCAAAGTATGACCCCTTCTCTCCCTCTAGTTGTGCAGTTTGTTCTATCAATCTTCAGATCAATTTCTTGGGTTTTCAGAATGATTTGATATTTATTTAGCTGTTTTGGAGGGACAAGGCAAACATGGGGACCCCCACTACCCACCATCTTAATACTTCCCTTTCATAATCTTTAATGTAGGAGTATTACTCAAATATTTGCTTAAATAACAATAAGTTGACCCTGGGAGAGAAAATGTTCAAAATAAATATTATATTTTGAGAATACTTCTACATGAAGAAACTAAAATAAATCAAAATTATTTAAAAATCAGACTACTTAAATTTAAATATTAATCATTTATTTGTGTGATCAGTAGGCAAATGAACTACAAATTGAGATATTTTACTTTTATTTGTTTGTATCCATAAAAGGTTATAAATACCTTCAGAGAAAATAATAATAAAATAGATTTTTAAAAACCAGTATATACATATACTGGACACATACTATGTATATATATGGTTTTTATTAATTTCTTTTAAATTTTCATCTACTTTCTGAGGTGAAATCATATTGATCCAAATGTTGTTTAGGTGAACTATACATTTAGGTTTAGGAGTACTGAACATGAATTTTAGGATTGTTAATTATCTGCAAACAAGTTAGCAATCAACATATTAAGTAAGTACAAAGTTTTCTGACATGTATTTCTTAATTTTCTTTATGAATTCAATATTTTCCCTAGTTCCACAGCCTTTCATCTGTGACAAAGAGGCATTTGAGATTTTATCTCTTAAGTCCACCATTAGCTTAAGTTAGAAAAGCAAAATAAGAATACCTAGGAGAAAAAAAAAAAAAGAAGAGAATAACTTAAGTCTACTACATGTAAACTGAAGTTCCATTATGTGCTTAAATAATCTTAAAAAAAAAAAACCTAGAGATAAAGCTATCTAATTATCCTCTTATTGACCCTTCCCTCGTAGGTTCAGCTGTGTAGTTCCTGCTTTAACCTGTCACCATAGAGTCCTTTCTATAAGCCCTGATGGCTTGATTGGGCCATATTTAAAATTCCAGTTTTCTATTTTATAAAACAGTGGATATTTTCAGTTACCTTAAATGATTCTACTTATCTAATTTTGTTATCTCTTGCAGACTTTTTTATATCAGACAGTGTGTTTCAGTGTGTTTCTTTGCCACTCTCTTCTCTGAGTTTTATAAAGTGTACCTAGAATTGTCACCACCCTCAATATTTAACAGAGAATTCCATTATATGTGCTATTTAGCCACTCAAAATTGTCACATTTAAACCAAATTACCTCATACTTTAACTTTTAAATTCTTGCTCTGGGTAAAATTTTACCTTTGGGTGGTTAGATTAATTCTTTTGGAGTCTGTCTAAGAAAATACATAATCCCATTGCATGTTAGTAAGTATAATTTATGTTGGTAACAAATATATGTCAATAAATTTCTGCCTACTTGTGATCTCCTGTCTCTCGCTGTCAAATAAATAAATAAAAATTTAAAAAAAAAAAAATTTCACTGTTTATTTCATCACATTTTTCTGTTGAAGAATAGATCACAAATTAACACAGTCAAGGCAAGCATAGTTCAAGTTGAAAAAAATTCTCATCACAATACACTAGTATGTTTTGTATTTATTGAAAATAAATTCAACTTACTTTCTAAAATTATCTATTCATTATTTAAATTTTCTTATCAGTCTTAAGAAATAATAACATGACTGAATAGAGATTAGTGACAACAATCAGACTGCATGATATTATTTTCTCAAATTATTTACTAAAGTATTATATACTAAAGGATAACATGTTATGTAGCTCTTAGCTAAATGTCATAAATAGCTCAATAATTACTATTTTAATAAATGAATGATTGAATAAATACACAAAGGCAAAAATGTGGTTTGCTTTGACATTCAAACTTTCTGTTATTTACTTAAGTATATTCCCATGAGCTCTGACAATCTGCAAAACTGCTGTATAACCAATAGGTAAAATGGATCCTAAACTACATTCATAACCACCAAATCTCATACTGTGTCACATTTAAGACATTAACCTATGTTTATGTGACTTAATTTTTTTATAAATACCTGTTACCAAAATAACAGAGTAAAACCCCACCAAATAAAATGCAATATTCTCTAAAGTTGGAACAACAAGTCACGTCATTCTTTGCTTCTAAATTTTCTTTACTCTGCCGCCCATAAATGCAAAATACAAAACACATACACACTTCTTTTTCTAAAACCCAGATACTATATTTCCTGAGTGTGCTCTCTGGATTTTGACACTATTGCATTTGATCATACTATTCCCTGATATATATTTCCTTTCCTTCCACTTATCTTAGAGAAAAATCCCATCAGTTCTTATAAAAACATCTGAAATAAAAGTATCTTCAAATACTCAATCACAATTGATTTCATTATTTTCTGTGTTTCTATAAATTCATGGTGGGTTTAAGATGTTATTCATATCTAACAGAATTTTTTTTTGTTTTCAGCCTTGATTTACAAATACACATATACACACTTATGTAGATGTACATGCACACACACAATCTCTCAAAATAGATTAGTGCAAGACTGTAGTTCTCACGTATATTAGAATCACCTTGGAAGTTTTTAAAGAACACTAATGCTGATGTCTAAGTCCCAGAGATTCTTATTTAATTTCAAGTGTGGGATCAAGAGATGATTAGCTTTAAAAACTAATCTGGGCATTTCCAGTGTACAGCCAGGATATGTTCCACTGAAGTAGACATATTTTTGTAACAATTAAAGAATTGGAATGAGTAGGAAAAGCGATCGTCTTATTATCTTTTGTAGAGAGTTGCAGAGACATCTACTCTATTCAGGTGTGTATTAATAAAAGTGTTAGTGTTATCTAAAAGTTAGTGCTTGAGGAGAGTATGGACTCTTATTCAATTCCTCTGACTCTCAAAGGTTCCAACTCAACACAGCAACCACACCAACAGTTGCCTCAGGTAACAGAAATAGACAAGGAATTTTAAAAGAAAGAAAGGAAGGAAGGAAGGAAGAAAGAAAGGGAGAAAGAACCAAAACCATGGAGACTTCAGCAACTAGCCAAGATGTAATTAAAAAAAAAAAAAAAGAAATATATATTTTCCCTAAAACAAAATATGTGAGCTAGCAGTTGCCAGAACTTTTTGCCTGGAGAAATTTTGAATGCTTACAGACACAGGAGAGGAAATAAGGCAGTGCCAGAGTCTCACTGACTTGAGAAGATGGAACTTGTCGTCCAAGAAGTGTGAAGTGGTATAGTTCACAGAACAGAGCACCCAGAGAAGAAAGAGCTGCACAGAGAAAGAGCACTGGGCATCTGCCAAGAGTCCTCAAGTATCTAGTTGAAAGCTAAACACTGCATGCATATTAGGAAAGTATCTGAATCTGGGAGGGGGGGGGGATCACCTGTAAGAATAAAAGAGAACAATCACAGAGGTTCACATGTAGCCAAGAATAGTTTCTCTTCCCATCATCCAAAGTAGAAAAATGCTTAAATGATTGGGAATCAAGTAGAGTGCTCAGAAGGGTTTTTCCTCAGTAGTAGGCCAAAAGTACCCTAGACTAAGTGTTTTCTCCATGCCTTAACATAGCTTAAAATAAACATAGCTTAAATAAACATAGCTTAAAATAAAACCTAACTCTTAAGCACTAAAGGTAGAAATGTAAAATGGTATAGCAACTTTGGAGAAAAAAGCTTGTCAGTTTCTAAAAAAAATGATCCAGCCATTCTACATCCTGGTTTTTATCCAATAGAAATTAAATTTTACATCCATACAAAGTCTTAAACAAAACTTCATAACAGTTTTATCTCTAACAGCTAAAAATTGTAGACAACCCAATGTCTATAAGAAGCTTAGCGAATAAATCAAATTATGGCATATCAATATAGTAAAACACTACTCATCAATAAAATTGAATGACATATTGACACATACATGGAACAATATTAAAGAATTTTAAAACAATTCATGGTCCATGAAGGAACAAGGAAAAATGATTATATAGTTTATGATTCTATCTACATAAAATTCTGGAAAATTATAGTAATCTACAATGGCATAAAGCAGATTATTAGTATTGTCTGTACTTGGGGAAGGAGGATAGGGAGGATGAGAGAGAAGAGAAGAAGAGTTACGAACCAGTACAAGGAAACTTTTGTGAATGAAAATGCTCAGAAAAAATCAAAGTCATCTTATAAATGTCTTATGTAGGAAAAAAAGTGTTTTCTGGATTAAAATGTGGTCTGCTACTTCAATGAAAATTAGTCTTGTGCACATTTAGAATAACATTTCACAAGTTATGTTGAAATAATACTGAGTTGAGTTCTAAACAAGAAATCTGTGTCACATATTAAGAAAGATGTTTCATTTTTTTTTTCTAAAGCACTTCTACACAATCTATCTTAGTTGTTTCTGTTTGTTCTCTCTTCCAACAAGGTAAAACAACGTTTCTTAGGAAAAAGCATTGTTCTTCTGGAAAAATTCAATTGCAATCTTTTAAATCCCTAGATTTCTTTTTTTTTTTTTTGCACCATTTTTTCTTCTTTTATTTGAAAGTATTCAAAATAATTCATTTTTATCATTACTAGGTCAAGTTATTTTCAATACTCAATACAGCAATTTTTATTCCATATAAAATCTCACCTTCAAATGACTTGCCATTGGTTTTATTGCTGCTTTTTTTATTGCTGCCACCTCTCAAAACAAAATTGAGGTTTAATAAATCTTTAATGATTGTATAAAATACAAACAACCAGACTGAATATAATTTTTTTCTTTGACTCTCCTCTGTTGAATCCTTTCACTTGAGGATTAATTTGTATTTATATTATACTGACATTTATATTTATTTGAGATGGAAATTTCTCCAAGAAAAAAAAAAGATAAATCAGTAGAAAAATAAATATCCTCACAGTCAGTACTCATACCAACTCTACTATTTATTAAGTGAATTAGCAGAAGATATACTGATTTCCAATTATGAGAGAGATCATTTTGAAAGTAAAAATAAAACCAAACTTATAACTAAGCATAAGTATATACTGTGAAATGTAAGAAGAGACTCAATTAAGAGGTTTCTGTATTCCTTATAGTTCAAAGCATAATTTCTAATATAATATAAAATAAAGAAATCTTTTCACGTAAAAGATTTTAGGAACTTAGATGCCATTAAAAATAAAAAAGCCAAAGGCATTCTGGCCCATCAGACATAGATAGACCATGACAGTAATTTGGAATATGCTGGGAGAAATGCAAACTGAAATTAATTAACTTAAAGCCAGAAACCTGGCTCTAGAAAAGAAAATGCAGTTTTCTACCAATTCAGATGTTCTTCTACCAGGTCACATATTTTATACTTCTAGCAATAAAGTAAATAAATGAGATCAATAATAATTATATAATACTTCCCAGATGGTAAGTGTTTTGTCTAGATGTTATGCTTTTTAGAAGAATGCAGTGCGTAGTTATTATCATTCCCTTACTGCTAATGAAAGAAGTTTAGAAACACAAAATAAATAACTCAACACCAAAAAGCTGCTAAGATTAACATCAGATTCAAGTCTAGGCCTTATATCTCCAAACCAAAGAGGCATGGACAGGGAAGCCCTGGGCATGTTGTGGAGCATAGGAGGAAAGCAGAATATTATTCCCTGACATCTTGGGCACAGTATTGGCACTCTGATTTCCATTAGTGTTAATCTAAGCCTCGATACATTCCTTCCAGTACAGCAGAGGATTCATTTAATAATTAAAGGAGAGGGAGGGAGGAGAAGTGGGAAGAAAAGAAAGGAGGGAAGTGGAGAGGAAGGGAGAGGAGGAGGGAGAGTGAGAACCTCTAACTCTGAGCATTCCCTGACATGTTCTGCCAACATCCACATATTCTTAGATGATAGGTATTGCATGTGAAAAAAATCAGAAGAACATGATTTTTAAAGAGAATTAATACTTATTGAAATATGCTCTTGTACATATTTAGAAGTATTGAAGTATTTCTTGGAATTTGCCTCACCACAGTTGGGAGGCAGACAATCACTTTTATAATCTTACAGTTTTTACTTAGAAAGCCATGTTGTATATGTAAAGTTACTTTAAAAATTTCAAAAATTTATAATATCACTGTTTCTCATTTGTTTCCTAATGATATTATGGAACCAAAGATGTAATTATTATTTCTTGCATGGCTTTTCAAATCTGGTTTGTTAAGGTCAACATGACACAGGTCACAGGCTAGAAGGGATTTTTGACACATATTACCTTTACATCATGAAAGGACATAGAAGCTGACTATCTGAAGACAAATTAATGGGGACTTTTAATACAATGTGAACTGGGTATAGCAACCAACAAGGATTTTGAGGCATATAAGTTCTAGCAATTGCATAAAATCATCATTACCTCCTAACCCTGAAGGAATGGAGGGAAGGGGGGGCGGGTCACCAGAGTCCAATGAGAGCTGGCCTATGGTAAGGATGACTACTTAATGGAAGACATGGCTGAAACATATTTGGACCTTATAAAACCCAGACTAAAAATAAGTAGGAAAATAAACAACCTGCCTCTATTTTCCTTCTCTCATCTAATCTCTTACCATTTCTGCTCTTTGGTCAAGTCCATCTCAAAGCCAGAAGGCAAAGACACCCAATTGATGCAATCTCTAATAGTCTGTCTCCCAAGACACAGAGCAGGGAAGAGGAAGGCAGTAAATTGAACTAGACATTTTCCAGTCTACCCCCATTAAGTACTGTGATGTAAAATCATCCAGATAAGGCCAATAGGGAAAAGGAATGGGTTGATCTAGTATTGGTGTGCTTGTTTCATGAGTAGAAGAGTTCAATTAGTGTAGATTCTCATTAAGTCTTTTATTGTTAGATTTCAAAAAGAGATGACTTTATGTGAGGAAACAAATGATAAACAGTTTTCACTCTCTCAAAGAAGTTTTTCAGGTGGGACACCTGGGTGGCTCAGTGGGTTAAAGCCTCTGCCTTCGGCTCAGGTCATGATCCCAGCGTCCTGGGATCGAGCCCCACATCCGGCTCTCTGCTCCGCAGGGAACCTGCTTCCTCTTCTCTCTCTCTCTCTGCCTGCCTGTCTACTTGTGATCTCTGTCTGTCAAATAAATAAATAAAATCTTAAAAAAAAAAGAAGTTTTTCAAGGGATGTTTTAGAAGACTGAATGCATTTCCTGTGTTAATGTGTTTATGCATTAACCTATAACTATAGTTCATCAAATACTAGAATTGCTCTTTTTCCAGACTTCTGAGGGGGAACCAAATAGAGTGCTTTAAAGTAGCCTACTGTTCAGCTGTATTTTAAGCCTTCAAACACCTTCTGAATTATTGTTCCTGTAAGCTATTGATGGCCGTGTTTGGACAACAGCTTTAGCTCTTCCCATTAACCCTATAGTTGACTATTTCCTTTCCACTCATTGCTATGAGATTGTTTGGATAATCACTCAGTTCTTCCCTGCAAAATCTCCCTGCATTACGCTTGTGTCTCTTACTCCTTCTAGATTTGTTATAAAACAATAAATTATTTCTACTATTACTCAGAATTTAAAAAATACTACATTAGATATGAGCTTCATTACTTAAATGTAAATTATTTTATTTCATCTTATCTTATTGCCTAGTTGGTTGATTGGGAGAGAGAGTGAACTAGAAAGCTCTACAAGTCTTCCAGAATTTAATCAAAGTACAGTTAGCCATGATAGATTTGTATTTATCCAGAATATAGCACATTAAGTAAGAAATATTTGCTACATATTCTGCAGCTTCAGTTTTTCTAATTAAGGAATTGTTCCCAAATCCTTTCTTTCTTCTTCACTGCCAACGTACTTCCTCTTAGTTTCCTTCTCTTCATAAATTTCTCCCTTATGACTTCTCTATGTCTCCCTATTCTTTTTTATTTTTTTAAGATTTATTTATTTGAGGGAGAAGACAGAAAGAGAGAAAGTGAATGCATGAGTTGGGGGAGGGGCAGAAAGAGAAAATCTCCAGCAGACTCCCTGCTGAATGTGGAACATAACCATGGAGTGTGATGCAGGGCTGATCTCAGAACCCATGAGATCATGAACTCAGCTGAAATCATGAACTAGAGGCTTAACAGATGGAGCCACCCAGGTGTCCCCATGTCTCTCTATTCTTATTTGCTCCCTTTTATTTTATTCCTTTTGCATATTCAAAAAAAAAACAATGTGAAAGTCACATGAAATATTTGTGAGAATGAAAGCATAAAGAAAATAAGAGAAAGGACATTATGAGGTTTAAAATGCATTCATCTGGTGCTCCATACTTGCTGGATACATAACAGGTATTTGATCTTTAGCTTCTCAATGGTCAAAGAAGAAAAAAAAAAGTTATTTTACAAGACACATAGTGTCTATCATGTGAAATAAAAAGCCAGCTGAGATTCCAAAGGATGCCCATTGACATGTTCTTTCTACATTTCATACTGAGCAGTCTTGTGTGCCAGGAATTGGTCTGGGTTCCAGAATGAACAATTTTACATAGTAAGCAAAATCCATGCCTTTGTTAAGGTTACATTTGAGAAGGGTAGAAAAATAATAAATGCAATAAACATAGATAAAATATGCTGGGTTTTGATAAGAGACATAGAAAAAAATAAAATGTGAAAACAATTGTTTGTCTTAATTTAGAACACAAAATGTTAATTTTCAAACAGTTTATTGATAAGAATTTACCATCAGCCCCTCAAATGCCAATGTTATTTTTTGCTAAATAAGAACAGTTTTAAAAACAAACACAAAAACAAAACTGTTTGTTCAAACAGAAATTCTGGATATATTGGGTTTGGCTCTTGTTAAGGAAAACTAAGAATTACAACTAAAATCTAGGCCTTTATGAATGGCTACCCAAGTTTTTCAAGAACGTAGTTTTTTTATGTTCTGGAGATCTGATTTTTTCCACTACAAAAATTAATAGATTTAATAATTATTAATTCTTTTTCTAGCAAATTTTTAATGTTCCTTACTTACAAGCACCATTCCATGAAGATGAAAAAGCAATAACACCAACAAACCTACTTAAAGTATAATGTGTTGAAATTTCTTCTGATCATTTAATGAAACATAAATTTTTCATAGGTTTAAAGTGTAGTCATTTTTTTTCAGACAACTAATATTTGTATTAATTTTCTATTCTAAAATACCCATTGATGCATATTATTAATGGCTCTGGTAAATGAAAAAAATACTTTTTAAGAGGGTGCAATTTCTGGCATTTAGAAGATATAGACCAAATGCACATGAGACTCTGTGCCAGTCTCTTCTGACAGCTGAAAAGGAAACCAGAACCAAGAAACATACATCCTTTTTTCTTACACTTTTTAATTTCTTCAATAAGAGTGGGTGCATTTTTTTTTTTATTCTTTAGCTTGGGGTTAGGTTTTGAGGAGTATGTTATTACTTTATCAAACTTTTAAAACAAGATACATAATTATGAATAATGCATTGTATATATTAGTATAGCTCAATAAAGAATAGTAGTAAATTAATCTGAGGAGGGGTAAAAAGCCTTTCTGACTTCTCTTCTGGCTCTCTTCCAGTTTAGAGCCTGTTTGCAATTCTATTAAGCTGTCATTTCCACCTACACACCTTCATGGTTCTAGGGAAAGTACACCAAAATGAAGGCATTAATGTACAGAAAAGTTACATTGTATTCCCATTGGTATCATTAGTTTCTAAACTACCTAATTTCATACATAGGATGATGTAGACACATTGCCTCAGTTGGAAACCGTTAGTTAAAAGAAGTCACTTGACACAAAGTTTGAGGAGAAAAGCAACAGAAATTGCAGGATGTGAGACAAAGGCAGAGCATAGCTTTAGCCACTTCCTTGTTCTAATAGTAGAAATTATCCACCCTGAGCACTGAGTTTAATTGCTACGAACAGCTCCAGAAGGCTGCACTTTCATCCCCATTGTAGGTCAATGAGCATATTTGCATGTTAGAAATTATTAGCAACTAGGCCTGTCCCCAGGAGAGTATCCATGATGCTATTCACAGACCATTAACAACAGAGTTCACCCATGACCAAGAAAGGCTGCGAAGGAGTGCTCTCTCCTTGGGAAAAACTGTTAGCGGACAGATCCCATTCTCTTCAGACATATTGATTATTTACTTGTGCAACTCATTCAAATTTTTGTGAAAGTTCTAATGAATGTAAAATATGCATGAGCAGGCATATTGCTGGAGTATATCCTAAGTGTCCTTTTGTTCATTTGTTTGTTGTTGTTTTTTTTTAAATAAAGCTGTTTTATAATCCTTATGATATAGAAATGTGTTTGGATCTCTGTAGTTCATTGTTGTTTTTTTTTTTTTTTGTAGTTCATTGTTTTTTGCTTAAACATTTTTGTAAGTAAAATTATTGGGTAGAAATATCTAAACATTTGAAAAAACCTAGTGACGGTTTGTTCTTTAATAAGGAAATTTATCCTAAAAAGGTAAGCCTAAAATCAACAGTTTGAAACCTTACATATATTGAAGAATAAGCAAATTTAATCTCCTGAAAAAAAATACTGATCAATACCTAATATCCAGAATCTATCACACTGGCCTATGAAATGTACATCTCAAATTAGTTCTTTGCAAAGGAATCTGATGCTTCTTGCAACCCAGATATTATATATCTGTATAGAGAAGATAACCTATGTTCTACAATATCACATTAATATTTGGGATGGAAATTTCCTGAGAAGGAATATTGTCACTTTATTTTTTATTTTATTTTTATTATTCACATAATTTTATTAATTTATGGACATTTACATGTTAATGACTCTTCATGGATTCCAAAATTATCTGATAAAGAGGTTAGAATAAAATATTGCAACTTCATTTGACTGATGCTTAGCTAAGAGAAATCATTATTTTCATAAAACAATCATGATATTCTCAAATGGTAAACATTGGGAAAGATACAGAATTACCATTTGTTCCCAAACTCTAAGAAAAACATAAAATCTTCATCCTGTTTATAATATAATTATTTTCAATTTAAATTCAATTAGCCAACATATAGTACATCATTAGTTTTTGATGTACTGTTCAATGATTCATTAGCTGCATATAACATCCACTACTCATCATATCACATGCCATCCTTAATGCCCATTGCCCAGATATCCCATTCCCCTTGCTACTTCCCTTTCCATAGACCTCAGTTTGTTTCCTGGAGTCAATAGCCTCTCATCATTTGTTTCCCTCTCTGATTTCTTCCCATTCAGTTTTCCCTCCCTCTCTTATGATCTTCTGCAGTATTCTTTATATTCCACATATAAGTGAAACCATATGATCATTGTCATTCTCTGATTGACTTATATCATTTAGCATAATACCCTCCAGTTCCATCCTCATCAGAGTAGATGGTAGGTGTTCATCCTTTCTGATGGCTGAATAATATTCCATGGAATGTATGAACCACATCTTCTTTATCCATTCATCTGCTGAAGGACATCTTGGCTCTTTCCACAGTTTGGGTATTGTGGACATTGCTGCTATTAACATTGGGGTGCAGGTGCCTCTTCTTTCACTACATCTGTATCTTTGGGGTAAATACCTAGTAGTGCAATTGCTGGGTCATAGAGTAGCTCTACTTTTTTAACTTCTTGCGGAACCTCCATAGTGCTTTCCAGAGTCACTGTCCCAGGTTGCATTCCCACCAACAGTGTAAGAGGGTTCCCCTTTTTCCCCATCCTTTCCAGGATTTGTTGTTCCTTGTCTTGTTAATTTTAGCCATTCTAACTGGCATAAGGTGGTATCTCATTGTGATTTTGATTTGCATTTCCCTGATGGCAAGTGCTGCAGAGCATTTTTTCATGTGTCTATGGGCCATTTGTATGTTTTTGTTTGTTTGTTTGTTGTTTTGTTTTGTTTTAAATGTCTGTTCATGTCTGCTGCCCTTTCTTGACTGGATTATTTACTTTCTGAGTGTTGAGTTTGATAAATTCTTTATAGATCTTGGATACCAGCCCTTTATCTGATAGGTCATTTGCAAATATCTTCTCCCATACTGAGGGTTGCCTTCTAGTTTTCTTGATTGGTTCTTTTGTCGTGTAACAGCTTTTTATCTTGATGAAGTCCCAATAGTTAATTTTTGCTTTTGTTTCCCTTGTCTTTAGAGACATGTCTTGCTAGAAGCTCTTGTTGCTGAGCTTGAAGAGATTACTTCTGATGTTCTCTTTTAGGATTTTGATGGATTCCTGTCCACACTTAGGTCTTTCATCCATTTTGAGTTTATCTCTGTGTATGGTGTAAGAAAATAGTCCAGTTTCATTCTTTTACATGTGGCTGTCCAGTTTTCCCAGCTCCATTTATTGAAGAGACTGTCTTTTTTTCCATTGGATATTCTCTTTCTTGCTTTGTTGAAGATTGGTTGACCATAGAGTTCAGGGTCCACGTCTGGGTTCTCTATTCTGTTCTGTTGATCTATGTGTCTGTTTTTGTGCCAGTATGCTATCTTGATTACACCTTTGTAATATAATTTGAAGTCAGGTATTGTGATGCCCACCAGCTTTGGTTTTCTTTTTCAATTTTCTCTGGGATATTCAAGGTCTTTCTGGTTCCACACAAATTTTAGGATTGTTTGTCCCAGCCCGTGGAAAATGTCAGTGGTATTTTAATAGGGATTGCATTGAAGGTGTAGATTGCTCTGGGCAACATATACATTGTGATAATGTTTATTCTTCCAATCCATGAACTTGAAATGTTTTTCCATCTCTTTCCATCTCTTTGTCTTCCTGAATTTCTTTCATAAGTGTTCTGTAGTTTTTAGAGTACAGATCTTTTACCTCTTTGGTTTTGTTTATTCCTAGGTTTCTTATGGATTTTGGCGCAATTATAAATGGGATCAATTTCTTAATTTATCTTTATTCTGTCACTTTGTTAATATATAGTAATAAAACTAATTTCTGTGTGTTGATTTTATATCCTGCCACATTGCTGGATTGCTGTATGAGTTCTAGCAAGTTTGGGGTAGAGTCTTTTAGGTTTTCCACATAAAATGTCATGTTATCTGCAAAGAGAGTTTGAGTTATTCTTTGCCAACTTGAATGACTTTTGTTTCTTTTTTTGTCTGAGTGCTGAGGCTAAGATTTCTAGTACTATGTTGAACAGTAGTGGTGAGAGTGGGCATCCCTGTTGTGTTCCTGACCTTAGGGGAAAAGCTCTCGGTTTCTCCCCATTGAGAATGATATTCACTGTAGGTTTTTCGTAGGTGGTTTTTATGATATTGAGGTATGTTCCTTATATCCCTATACTTTAAAAAGTTTTAATCAGGATGCTGTATTTTGTCAAATGCTCTTTCTGCATCAATTGAGATGATCATATGGTTCTTGTCCTTTCTTTTATTAATGTGATGCATCAAGTTGATTGAGAATATTAAACTAACTTTGTGGCCCAAGAATAAATCCCACTTGGTTGTGGTGAATAAAACTTTTAATGTGCTGTTGGATCCTATCAGCTAGTATCTTGGTGAATATTTTGGCATCCATGTTCATCAGTGATATTGGTCTGTAATTTTCTTTTTTGACAGAGTTTTTGTTTGGGGGATCAAGGCAATGCTGACCTCATAGAATGAGTTTGGAATTTTTCTTTCCATTTTTATTTTTTGAGACAGCTTCTGTAGAATAGATATTATTTCTTCTTTAAAAGTTTGATAGAGTTCCTCTGGGAAGCCATTTAGTCCTGGACTCTTGTTTTGGGGGAGATTTTTTATTACTACTTCAATTTCCTTGCTGGTTACTGGTCTGTTCAAGATTTTCTAACTCATTCTGTTTAAGTCTTGGTAGTTTTTATGTTTCTAGGAATGCATCCATTTCTTCCAGATTGCCTAATTTGTTGGCATATAGTTGCTCAAAATGTGTCCTTAAAATTATTTGTATTTCCTTGATATTGGTTGTAATCTCTCCCCTTACATTCATGATTTAATTAATTTGTGTCCTTTCTCTTTTCTTTTAGAGAAAAAACCTCTGGACAGAGGTTTATCAATCTTATTAATTCATTCAGAGAACCAGCTTCTAGTTTCATTGACCTGTTCTACTGTTCTTCTGGTTTCCACTTCATTGATTTCTGCTCTAAACCTTATTATTTCTCTTCTGCTTGGTTTAGGCTTTATTTGCTATTCTTTCTCCAGGTCCTTCAGATGTAAGTATTTGGGATTTTCCTAATTTTTTGGGAGAGATTTGTATTGCTATGTACTTCCCTCTTAGGATCACCTTTGCTGTATCCTAGAGGTCTTGAACCTATGTGCTTTCATTTTCATTAGTTTCCCTGAAACTTTTAATGTCTTCTTTAATTTCCTGGTTGACCCATTCATTCTTTAGCAGGATGCTCTTTAACCTCCATGTGTTTAAGTTCTTTTCAAATTTCCTCTTATATTAGTTCCAGTTTCAAAGCCTTGTGGTCTGAAAATATGCAAGGAATCATCTCAGTCTTTCGGTATCAGTTGATTAGGGACCCAGTATGTGATCTATTTGGGAGGAAGTTCCATGTGCTCTGAAGCATGAGTATTCTGTTGTTTTAAGATGGAATGTTTCACCTGTATCTGTGAAGTTCATCTGGTCCAGTGTGTCATTTAAAGCTTTTGTTTCTTTGTTGATTTTCTGCTTAGATGATCTGTTCATTGCTGTGAGTGGAGTGTTGAAGTACCCTACTACTAATGTATTGTTATCAATATGTTTCTTCACTTTGGTTATTAATTGGTTTATATAATTGGCTGTTCCCATATTGGGGACATAAATATTTATATTTATAATTGATAGATCTTCTTGTTGGATAGATCCTGTAAGTTTGATAAGATGTCCCTCTATGTCACTTACTACAGTCTCTGTTTTAAAATCTAATTTGTCTGATATGAATATTGCTACCCCCAGCTTTCTTTTGAGGTCCATTAGCATGGTAAATGGTTCTCCACCCCCTCACTTTCAGTCTGGAAGTGTCTGTAGATCTAAAATGAGTTTCTTGTAGACAGCATATGAATGGTTATTATTATTATTATTATTTTTATACACCCTTTTACTTTGGTTGGAGCATATAGCCCATTTACATTCAGAGTAACTATTGAAAGATATGAATTCAGTGTCATTGTATTGCCTGTAAAGTCCCTGTTTCTATAGATTGTCTCTGTTTCTTTCTGGTCTATGTGACTCTTGGGGTCTTTCTCTGCTTACAGTATCCTCCTTAATATTTCTTGCAGGGCTGGCTTGGCCACAAATTTTTTCAGTTTCTGTCTGTCCTGGAATCTCTTTACCTCTCCTCTCATTCTGCATCAGCCCGTCTGGATAAAGTATTCTTTGCTGCAAGTTCTTCTCATTTAGTACCCTGAATATATCTTGCCAGCTCTTTCTGGCATGCTAGGCTTCTATGGATAGGTCTGATGTTATTCTGATGTTCCTCCCTCTGTAAGTAAGGAATATTCATAACTAAAGTTTGACAATCTTAGAGATGGAATTAACTTTCAGAAATCAGCTTGTCTTCACCCTGCCTTAGAAAAAGAATAAGTGTAACAATTCATAAATAAACAAAATAATGTTGTCTTTTTTTTTTTTTTTTCTCCCAGTCATTGCCTGGCTTTGAGGAGTCATTGCCATTTACAGCTCTGACTTGAATCTTCACTTAGTATATTGAAATCTTTCAGCTGAGCCACATTGTCTTTCCTATTTATTGCCAGACTTCTTTGTAGTAAGCCTTGATTTTTGAGGATAATAAGACATCATCAATGTGCGTGTTTTACTTGCTTTGTACCAAATTATAGTTCAGAGCTTTTCATGCTGAATATTTTCTTTTTTAAAGATTTTATTTTTAAGTTATCTCCACACCCAACGTGGGGCTTGAACTCACAACCCAAAGATTAAGAGTCATACTCTCTACTGACTGAACTGGCCAGGTACCTTCATT
Organism: Meles meles; assembly: GCF_922984935.1. Classification (NCBI taxonomy): domain Eukaryota; kingdom Metazoa; phylum Chordata; class Mammalia; order Carnivora; family Mustelidae; genus Meles; species Meles meles. The sequence continues at coordinate 126,949,323 of NC_060069.1, read as the reverse complement.
TTGAATACTTTTAAAGACATTTTACTCCAATGGTAAGACCTGAGGGACCCAAATTCTTATTTACTTTGATTTTATAAAACAGCTATAATATTCTTCTTGTTGTTATTACTAGAGAGAGAGCACTGAGATGACCTTCCTCCTCTCCTCAGCATCCTCTGGTCCCCTCCATCTCCTCTTTCACTACATTGTCTAGCCATTCCCCAGAGCCTCCTTGGTAGTTAAGAAAAATTTTCCTACATAATACCATAGCTGCATTATTTTTCCCTTCACTCATTGGCATGAGAATTATGAAACCACAAGATGCATGGAACTAAATCCACAGAATAATTTTGTGAAAGTTGTATAGCATTAATATTTCTTAAAACATCTAACTAACAGATTTAAGAATCATGAGACTGTGAAATATATCCTCATCTATAACAATAATAAATTAGAATTCTAAAATGTAAAATCATGAGTCAAAGGAAGGGCAGCAAAAACTAAAATGACTAATGTTCATTACACCAGATGTTATCTTTAACAAGTAACTGAAAATCAACAGTAGTGCTTAGATACATACATTCTAATATGCTCTTGGTGTATTCTAATTCAAGCCATTTTATCAAACTCTTATTTATCAACTTTTTAAAATAAAAATCTAAACCTATCTTTAATGGTAGAGCTATCATTCATCTGGCCCCAGTATAAGCATAGATGGCTTTCTTCATCTCAACTTGAAATATTAAACTCTTAGATGTGGGACTTTCTTGTATTTGAAATTTAAAGCACACGCAAAAATGAAAAAAAGTATATATATATACATAGTGAGATGAACAGAGAAGACAACCAAAATACAATGTGACTATGACAACCTAAGAATTCTATCTAAAATAGCACCAAACAAGACCATTTTGCTTAATTACATCTTCTTAATATTTTGTCAATATCTTAGTCACCATGTACTAGAAGAGTTGATATCATAAATACATTGAATTATCTCTAAATTTTATATACAATGCACATATACATATATTTAAATATCTCTTAAATGTATGCATGCATACACACACATGCACACACACACACACACACACACACATTTGTACATATATATGCCATTTAAATAAGTTTTTTGAATAGTCCTGTAGAATTTCAGGTAGAAAGAACAGAAGGACTTTTGTTGTTACTGTTGTTATGGTTGTTTTAGAAATATTCTGATAAGCCAGTGAAAAGTGAATTGAATTACTCACCAAAGCCAGTGAAAAGTGAATTGAGTTACTCACCAAACCAAATATTACTCACTCTGGAAAAAGGTCAGAAATAAAGGGGAAAAACAAACAAACAAGCAAAGTAAATTGTTTTATGTTAAAAAAATAACTATAGGGGCACCTGGGTGGCTCAGTGGGTTAAAGCCTCTGCCTTCGGCTCAGGTCATGATACCAGCGTCCTGGGATCGAGCCCCACATCGGGCTCTCTGCTCAGTGGAGAGCCTGCTTCCCTTCCTCTCTCTCTCTGCCTGCCTCTCTGCCTACTTGTGATCTCTGTCTGTCAAATAAATAAATAAAATCTTTAAAAAAAATAACTATAACCATGTTGTGGAACTGTTCACAGTAGCTGCAGATTTGTGGGTATAGTGCTTGGTAAATGAGGAAATTTATAATGATAAAAAAAAGATAAGAAAAGGAGCCAAGGGACACCTGGGTGGTTTGGTGGATTAAAGCCTCTGCCTTCAGCTCAGGTCATGATCCCAGGGTCCTGGGATTGAGCCCTGCATCAGGCTCTCTGCTCAGCAGGGAGCCTGCTTCCTCCTCTCTCTCTCTTTCTCTCTCTATGCCTACTTGTGATCTCTGTCTGTCAAACAAATAAAAAAAATCTTTTTAAAAAAGGAGCCAATAAAATGATAGAGGGACAGGGACATAATTCCTTCAATGTGAAAATACAGGTATCTTTCTAGAATGGGAAGAATTTAAGAATGTGTTATGTCCTGTGTTGTAATTATACTCTGCCATCTGGAAACATTCAATATGTTTCATATATAAGGGCACTATGGAGGGATGAAGAAAAGAGATATATCCTGAACATGAAGCAGAAAATAAGAGAAAATGACAGTCACTAGAGATGAATTACTGAAACAGGATTGCCAGTGATTATTGGCATCAGAAGAGTAGGTGGCTGAATGGATCAATCAGAAAAATTTTAGTCATTCATCCCTATTTCCTCATCCCTAAAACTCTTAAATATATGGACATGATATGTGCAATTTCTCAGATTATATAGAATAAAAGTTTATGATATTCTACCTAAAATCTGGAGGAAAATGTGTCCCTAAAACTAGAAGTTTGGTGACATATGTATGTCTGTTTATACACATGAATGCATCGGCATATGTGTGCTTATGTTGACATTTATTTCAATTAAACATCTCTTTATGACTGGATTCGCTATTTATCTAACACTCTTATTTGTGTTCACATATATTATTATAAATTTAAAAGATTCTATGGGAATTTGTGAAGGAGAAGAAGATGATAAAAAACTATTGAAGATTATTAAGTGCAGGATTACCATGTATTTTCTGATTCAGTCCTCAGAGGAACCTAAATTTTGAGACTCTCCCACAAAATTTAGGCTATAATTTATTGTTATTTGTATTAAGCATTTATTGCCATAATAATTCTCTATAGGAAAAAAAGCCTCAGTGGCATGCGCTAATAGTATCCATTGATCATGAATCTAGGGTAGTTGGATATGTGAGTCTGCTAATATTAATATCACTTGCCCACATGTTCATAGGTCAACTGGTTGCTGGTTAATGTTACAGGACTCTGTCGAGATGCTGAGATTAAGTTGACTGACCTATATGGAATCTTGTTTGTATACCTTTTTTGCCATGATAGCAGAAGGAAAAAAGTGCAATCAAACTGTGCAAATGCTTTATCAAATCTCTGATTGTATTTAGAATTCCATTGACCAAGGCAATTCACATGAGCAGATCAAAATCAGAATGGGAAAGACTTGCAAAGTTAAGAAACAAAAGGTATAGATCCAGGAAGAGATACAAAATAAAGCCTCTAAGGAAATGAATCTACTACACTACAAAATATTTTTTTTTCATTTCTTTTCTATCTCTCTCTAGCCTAAAAAGAGGAAATATAAGAGTAACCAATGGCAGAATTTATGACATCAATGCCTTTTGAAAAATTTATGTTCTTTGTAATGTAAACCACAATAATTAAATCATAATAGGTATACGGTAAATATTATTGGTCTTCTTGGAATTAGAACATTTTATAAAATTTATCTGGGCCTCGGAAAGTGGAGGCAGATGTAGGTAGACTTCTGATTTTGTTAGATGTATTTGTTCCAACAATATATCACCTGATTTTGTTAGATGTAGTGGTTCCAACCTATATCAACTGTCCTCATCATTAGCCATTCTAGGTCAGTGATTTAAGAAAAAGAAAAAAAAAAAAGTTGAATATCACCAAACTGATCTCTAATTACATTAGGATCAAACAGACTGAAAAAAAAAAAATTGTCCAAATTCAGAAGAACTTAGTTCAGCAAATGACTTCTCAGCACTTTTACTTTGAGATCATGTTATTGTTGTCATTTTTTTCTACTAAGAACTAGACTCTTAAAAATGGAGTAATGCTTCTTAGAATCACCTTTTGGGGGATCTTAATCTAAGATATCTTTTAATGCATTCTTATGATAAATTGAAGTATGTCAGGAGGCTTGGTTTAGAGTTCTATTGTCTACTTTTCAGTAGTAAGTATATCTTTTTAGATCACACAACTTTAAAAAATAATATAGTCAATATAGTAAAAAATATTTTTAAAAATTTCTACTGAAACAACAATGGTTGTTAATATGGGAAATAAAAAGACAGAAATGATGAACTTTGATTTAAATATTTACTTGACCATCTCATTATCTCATTTTAGAGCATGAAAGATATCATTATTTCTTTATGTCTACTAGGGTTTAATGAAGGGGAAAATGAGAATGAAAAAGAAATTAAAACCTGCAGAAATATTTAACTTTAATATTATTTCACTTTTCATAAACAAACACTAACAATACAGAAACTTTAACTGTTAAACCTAGTAAAATTCTGTTCAGAAGATCATAAAAAAAACATAAAAATGGCTAGAACAATTTTGGAAAATTTCATGGAAAAAATTAGTGCAGAATTGAAAGCAATCTTCAAAATGGTCTGGGATTCTATAGTCAAGTTTAATTTAGGGAGGTAAGAATAAATTATATTTTGTAAAGGAAATTTCAGAATTGATAAATTTGACTAAAATGAAACAAACTTTTAAAGAAGAAACAGCTCATGTTTTCAGGTATTTTACTGAAAGTTATATGCAATAAGTTGGAATAGTAAGTAGGAAGTTTGTAATACTATTCTCTTGGGACTTCAATGCCTTTGACTTTCTTGAACCCCAAGAACCACTTCTGAATTTTCAGTATCAATATCAAATATATCTCTTCTGAGAGAAAATTACTCAGACAGAAAAGATGACTGCTATCTCATTTATTTTGGATTATAGTGCTATCAACATATCTCACCATGAAATTTGATATGAAATTACCTAAAAAAATAAACTGTGAATCCTTTCTTCATTTTATCTACCTTTTCCTTTCACAGTTCTTTGAATTATTTACTGAATAATCCAGTCTATAGAACTAATTCACCAGGCTTCCAATATTCTTTTCTAGTGTGGACAAGAGCTGGAAGTATATCATTGGTTTATTCACACCCACAAGACTTATGACTCAGTACCATTTTTGCTATTTCACACTTTATCTCAGGATCTGTGATACCAAAAACTAGTGGGATTTTTACCTACTCTGAGCTCTTCTGTATTATATTTTGCTACCAATCTAAAGACACATTGTCTCTTTGCCTATTGCCCTGTGATTATTCTCCAGTTTCCCTAACTGATGCCATTTTATTCCGTTTGTATCTCAGGAATAAAGCATTGTTCTACACTCTAGACAATGGATGGAACATTGGCATTGTTGGAGAGGAAAAAAAATTTCTTCAAGATTCTTTTGGCTGTTCTAAGAATTAAATTGATATGAGATGGATTAACAGGAGGAAAAAAATAAAACAAATTTTAATTTTATGCACACAGAAGTCCAGAAATAAAACTGATCCCCAAAGAAATGACCAAGGCATACAACTCTATTTAAAAAAAGCCCACATAAATCAGTGAGAAATTGACAGGACAAAGAAAATTGAAGTTCGGGAGCTTCAATCAGTAAACAGAATTTAGTCTAGTATAGTAAACTAGTAAAAGCATCAAAGTTTGTTTATATAGATTTCCTCACCCCCATCCCTGTCTGTGACAATAAGGATATCTCTCTACATCCAGATACTTTTCACCTGGTATATTACACATGGGAGATTTCTTTACTGCTTTCTGGAGACAAAGGGGGAATCAGAGTGTTCTTACACTGGCTCTTTCTTAAGTAACTTTAATTAAGGATTTTTTCCTTATTTCTTTATTTTGCAATTTTTACTATGCTATGTCTTGGTCTTAACCTACTTTTGTTGATTTTGATGGGAACCCTCTGTGCCTCCTGGATCTGGATGTCTGTTTCTTCCCCCAGATTATAGAAGTTTCCAGCTATGATTTGCTCAAATAAACCTTCTATCACTTTTTCATTTTTCTTTTTAGGGACTCCTATGATACAAATATTATTACACTTCGTGGAGTCACTGAGTTCCCTAGGTGTACATTCATGCTCCAATGTTTTTCTTTCCAACTTCTTTTCAGTTTCATTATTTTCCACAATTTTATCCTCTTTTTCACTTATTCATTCCTCTGATTCTTCCATTCTTATGGTCATTACATCCAGTCAGGTTTGCATCTCAGTTACAACTGAATAATCAACTACTCTTTGACAAAGAAGGAAAAAATATCTAATGGAAAAAGTCTCTTCAACAAATGGTGTTGGGAAAACTAGTTACATGCAAAACAATGGAACTGGACCACTTTATTTTCTTCTTCTTTTGTTTTTTGAGATTTTATTTATTTAGAGAGACAGAGAGCATAAGCAGAGGGAAGGGCAGAGCGAGAGGGAGAGAAAGAAGCTCAAGCAGACTCTGAACTAAGCACAGAACCCAATATGGAATTCAATCCCATGAATTTGAAACAATGACCTGAGCCAAAATTGAGAATTGGTCATTGAACTGACTGAGTCACCCAGTTTCCCTGAAAGTGGACCACTTTCTTACATTACACAGAGAAATAAATTCAAGATAAATGAAAGGTTGAAATGTGAGACAGGAAACCATCAAAATCTTACAGAACACAGGCAGTAACTTCTTTGACGTCAGAACAAATTCTTTCTAGACACATTGCCAAAGTCAAGGGAAACAAAAGCAAAAAACAAACAAATGAACAAACAAAAAACAAAACAAAACAAAAACAGAAAAGAACTATTAGGACTTTATTAAGATAAAGAGCTTCTGCACAGCAAAAGAAACAACAAAACTAAAGCACAACCTACAGAATGGGAGAAGATATTTGCAAATTACATATCTGCTAAAGAGTTAGTATGCAAAATCTATAAATAATTTATCAAACTCAAGACACCAAAAAGAAATAGCCCAGTTAAAAAAATGGGCAGAAGACATGAATAGACATTTTTGCTGTTGTTGTTGTTTTCTAAAGAACACAAATAGGAGTGCCTGGGTGGCTCAGGTTGTTTAGCATCTGCCTTCTGCTCAGGTCATGATCCCAGAGTCCTGGGATCAAACCCCACATCTGGCTCCCTTCTAGGTGGGGAGTCTGCTTCTCCCTCTCCTACTGCTCCCCCTGTTTGTGCTCTCTCATTCTGACAAATAAATAAATAAAATATTTAAAACAAAACAAACAAACAAACAAACAAAACAAAGATGACATATAGATAGTGAACAGACACATGAAAAGATTCTCAACATCATTCATCATCAGGGAAATACAAATCAAAACTACAATGAGATATCACCTTACAACTGTCAGAATGGCTAAAATTAACAGGGGAAATAACAGATGTTGGCAAGGATTCAGAGAAAGGGAAACCCTCTTGCACTGTTGGTGGGAATGCAAATTGGTGCAGTCATCCCTCAAAAAGTTAAAAATAGAGCTACCCGATAAGCCAGTAATTTCACTACTAGGTTTACACAAAGGATACAAAAATACTGATTCAAAGGGGCACAGGCGCCCTGATGCTTATAGAAGTATTATCAATGATAGTCAAATTATGGAAAGAGCCCAAATGTCCATCCAATGATGAATGGATAAAGAAGAGGTTAAATACTTACATACATACATGTATATATGATGGAATATTACTCAGCCATCTAAAAGAATGAAATCTTGACGTTTGCAACAATGTGGATGAAACTAGAGCATGTTATGCTAAGCAAAATAAGCAAGTCCAAGAATACAAATACCATATTATTTTACTCATGTGGAATATAAGAAACAAAACAGATGAACATAGGGGAAGAAAAAAAAAAGAGAGAAGGAGACATGCCATAAGAGACTCTTAAATATAGAGAACAAACAGAGTTGCTGGAAGGGAGATGGGCAGGGAAGGGGCTAAATGGGTGATTAGTATTAAGGAAGCCACTTGTGATGAGCACCGGGTATTATACAGAAGTGATGAATTAAATTCTAAATTTAAAATGTAGACTAAATTCTACACTATACGTTAACTAACTAGAACTTAAATAAAAACTAATAAAAACTTTAACTCCAGTTCAAAATAATCATTATGCCATTATGACATATTTTGGGGTAACCTGTCCTGGGCCTCCAAAGCACCTTAAGAAAATTTTTTTATGTAGATATTGCCAATAAGGCGCTTAAAATATATTGAAAGTTCTCTTAGGATGATTTTTGCCATCTTCTTCCACTGGTATTTTTCATTGATATGTTTTGCATTATATTTTAGATGTCTAATAGTTATCATGATTATGCAGATGAAAAGAACCATGAAAAACAAAATGAAAGAGAAAATATCAGACATAACCCAAAGGAATGTTCCTTAGCTCAGGTCACAGTGCTGGTGTCATTACCTAGATTGTATCTGGAAATGGTAAGGAAAACCAAAGCATTCAAGAGTAATCAGAAGATAGTCTGAAACATAACCTGTATTAATCTGGAGGTGTGAAAAGAGAATATAAGAGCCAAGTGTCAAACTTTCAAGCTGGTAGTAATAACCAAGACTACTGGTTATTACTACTAACAACTGGAAACAAATATAGGGATAAGACCACCTGCATGGTGATCTGTACAATAATACCTCCGGCAAATATAAAACATTTCTATACCTTGGCACTAATGTACATTTACATAGCTTAGAAGTATTCATTCCTATTTGAATTCTGGATCACTATAATCCAATGTTGCCAAATACGGTAAATATCACCATCAAGACAATCTGCGATCTTCAAAAGTATCCTTCAAGTAGAGTCTACTACTTTTTTTTAAAGATTTTATTTATTTGACACACACAGAGAGAGAGAGAGAGAGAGAGATCACAAGTAGGCAGAGAGGCAGGCAGAGGGAGATGGGAAAGCAGGCTCCCTGCTGAGCAGAGAGCTTGATGTGGGTGGGGCCTGATCCCAGGACCCTGAGATCATGACCTGAGCCAAAGGCAGAGGATTAACCCACTGAGACACCCAGGCACCCCTCGATTCTACTACTTTTAAAATACACTTGCATGCCTAAACACAGGCAATAAGTAAGAATTTAGAAAAAATGTTCTGAAAGATAGACACAGATTCATGGACCACCTACCTTGAGAAAGCCCAGAACCATAGGAGGATCTGATTAGCCACTGGGGCAATATTCTAAGTTTTGTACATGCTAGTGAAATAAGAAAACTTCTACAAACTCCCTCCCTCCCCCCAGCTATAAAACCAAGGAGACAGTCTATCATTAAGGTCAGATTCTCATGGAGTGGAGAAGACCACCCAGTCTTAATTAATTATGGTTCAAAAAAAGTATATGAATCCAATCTAAATTGCAACTAAGCAAGGAAGTAGAGTTTCAGCACTACTTGATCAAGATTCAGAACCACTCAGAAGAAATATCAAGGTCCAAAGTCTACAAGGGAGTCTATCATACCAGATAGGTATGATTATCTGGTATGATAGTTAGCTAAGAATATGTTATGCTAGAAGAAGTTAATGTGCAAATACTTTGTCTCTAATGTAGCAGAGTATTGATGGGCCACTGATGGGCTGCTGCTGATGGGTTGATGGGCCTGTCTGATGATAATGGTGGGCCACTGATGATAATTCAAGACAATAAACACACCACAGAAACTTTGATGCACCAATGTCTTACTTTTTCACAAGTAGTATACTTCTCTATTCTTAATAAAAATACGTTTTATTAAATATTAATTTATTATAAAAGCTATCATTTTATATATATATATTTTTGCAGATGATATGATACTTTTTTTTTACATTTTTAATTAATTAATTTATTTTTTCAGCGTAACAGTATTCATTGTTTTTGCACAATACCCAGTGCTCCATGCAATACGTGCCCTCCCTATTACCCACCACCTGGTTCCCCCAACCTCCCACCCCCGCCCCTTCAAAACCCTCAGGTTGTTTTTCAGAGTCCATAGTCTCTTATGGTTCGCCTCCCCTTCCAATTTCCCTCAACTTCCTTCTCCTCTCCATCTCCCAATGTCCTCCATGTCATTTGTTATGCTCCACAAATAAATGAAACCATATGATACTTGACTCTCTCTGCTTGACTTATTTCACTCAGCATAATCACTTCCAGTCCCGTCCATGTTGCTACAAAAGTTGGGTATTGATCCTTTCTTTTTTTTTTTTTAATAAACATATAATGTATTTTTATCCCCAGGGGTACAGGTCTGTGAATCACCAGGTTTACACACTTCACAGCACTCACCATAGCACATACCCTCCCCAATGTCCATAACCCCCTCCCCCTCTCCCAACCCCACCTCCCCCCAGCAACCCCCAGTTTGTTTTGTGAGATTAAGAGTCATTTATGGTTTGTCTTCCTCCCAATCCCATCTTGTTTCATTTATTCTTTATATTTATTATGAAATCTTTCAGTATCTATACTCATCTTTGTTTTAAATTCTGTTCCTAGTTCTTTTCTCTTTATAAACTATCCCAGCCATTCTATTCCTGCCCTTGTCTTCATTTGTTGTTGTAGTTACTCATTTGTTTTCCTGTTCTTCTTTCTTCACAGTATTTATTTAACACATGATGTGGCTAATTTAGTATGCTAGTCAATTGTGTCATTATATTTTATATAATACATAAATACATATTAATCATAACAAATAATATGTTTCCAACCTTCAGTGCCAAACATTCAAACAACTTATTATTGATCAATTACATACAAGCATTTATTAATGCTCTGGTTTTATTTATTATACAATTTTAAATATATGAACATACATATATCTGTTATACTTTTTAAATTTATTCTCCTACATATATTTATACATACATAGATATGTACCTACACACATAAACTTAGAATTCATTATCTAGTTAGGGTTTGGCAAACTGTGACTCACAGGGTCGAAGCCAGGCCATTGCCTGTTTCTATAAATAAAGATTTATTGGACCATAGCCACATCCATTTCTGTAATATATTGTCTGTCGCTGCTTTAGTGTTAGCGTTATAATGATAAAGCTGAGTGACTGTAACAAAGACTTTGTGGTCCTCTAAACTCCAAATATCTACTTTTTTTTTCCCCATAAAAAGTTTGTTTATCCCTGCTCTAGTTTTTTTTTGAAAAACAATATTTTCATATACAATATTTTTCATGTATTCATTAATTGAATACAAAATTTTAAGGCTAAAATAGATTCCACTGGACATTAAAAAGTCAAATTGACAATACCCCATGTCTTCAGACAGTAAATCTTAGCTGATTCTAGAGGAGCTAGAGACAGGTGAAAATTGAACACAGGATATCTTCTACGACATCCCATGAGTTGGATCAACTGTACCCAAATATTTTACTTAAATGTTAGTGATAATACGTGAATTTCTATTCCATCTATTATGTGTTTTATATATAGGCATTTATTCAATATATGTTATATTATGCACATATACTGTACATTATTATATAATATATACATATTATGATATGTAAGTATTATATAATATACATTATATGTATTCAGTTTCTTCAAAATCAATTTAAGCAAATTATGTTTTTATTTACATGTGTACAACTTGGTCAACTATGTCCATTAGGGTTTTTGAAATCTGCCTAGCCACTTAGGAAGATATTACATTAAGACTCATGACAGAAAGGGAATTCATAACCTCTTTCAGTTTATTTTCTTTACAAATGAAAAATAATTATTTTCTTCCACTATCACTCAAAAGTAAAATATACTCTAAAATCTCATTGTAGTCTTCAGAGTATAAGGTATAGATTTTAATGCAATGAATTAAGGTATTGGAATGAAATTCCTTTAATTTAGAACAAAGAATCCTGGCAATTGCTTTTTAATCAGTAAGTTTATCTTCCAGCTTTCACTGGTATTAGGGCCAAAATAATCTCAGTAATTTAGGCTTTTCCTAAAGCTTGATCCTTGGGTTTTCACACAGAAGTGGTTGTAGGGAGAGCTTACGACTTTACCAGGACTCTATACATGTCTTCCTCAAAGAGGAAGCAAGAGGCAAGAAGGCAGTGTCTTGGTCAATATCCTTGCTTATTGCCAAAATATTTTCCTTAAACATTAAAGATAAAAGAACATAAGTTATATTAAACTATAAATGCTAATGAGATGGAATTAAAACCCTAATCTATCTTGACTTCTCTATTGTAATCATATATTTTCGGAAATAAAACTTACCTGATAACCACTTTAACCATTTCTAGGGTTCTCTTTTGAATTTTAAAAAATGTGCCCATGTATTGAAGTTCACAGTGCTCCACAGTTTGAGAGATTTGTACCAAACTATATAATTAAGCATACATTTTATTAGAGCGTCACTAATTTTATTCTCTTCTGAATTCACTATTGGCTTCTCACTAGCTTCTTTTTTCCCTGAAATAATTAAAATTTAGATTCCTCACTTTCGAGAGTTCTATATCTCCTATTTATGAAAGATGGCTTATCAAGCGATACAGAACAAATTTTCTAATTACAACACTTCATAACATCATCAATGTAGTCTTTTATTATTATTAAAAAAAAAAGTGACCCTACTGCTAGTGATTATACATCTCCATTCTATCTCAAACTAATACACCATAGACATCTTTGAAAGAATACATAGTACAACAATATTTACATTTTCCTCAATCATCAGGCATTAGCAAATACTTTATACCTCATCAAATATTACACTGAGTAATATGTATCTTTGGAACTAGACATCAGCCACCGAATTATACTAAAATTATGAAATGTGCAGAGAAATCATGGGCTGTCAGTTGCTGGTTATGCACAGAAATGGGGATCTGAGAATACATATAAAAATCATTTACAGAGCACTAAGCTATTAATTGTGCTTTTTTTTCCCCCCCAATTCCCTCTGGAGTTAATTTTTAAGCATGCTGGGATTGACAACTTCTTTTTCTGTTGATATAGATGATAATTTTGTTTTGCTTTGTTTTTGTGAAGATAAAGAATTGATATATTCCTATATTAAATTTATATTAATTTTGTTTAAGTATTTGCTATCACTGAAACTAAAAATTCAATTGTTTGGAGAGAAAGGGAAAACAGTACTCAAAAATGTTAAAAATGCAATTAGTTGATGATTCTGAATTACATTTTTTTTTTTTTTAGATTTATTTATTTGACAGAGATTACAAGTAGGCAAGTAGGCAGAGAGGCAGGCAGAGAGAGAGAGAGGAGGAAGCAGGCTCCCAGACAAGCAGAGAGCCCGATGCGGGGCTCGATCCCAGGACTCTGGGATCATGACCTGAGCCGAAGGCAGAGGCTTTAACCCGCTGAGCCACCCAGGCGCCCCTGAATTACATTTTTTGAGTAAAATTATCTCTGTTATACAGAAGTGTTTTCTCTTATTTCCTTCAGTTCATTCTACATTCAGAGCTATTGTTATGTGAAAAATCCTCTGAAAATATTAACTCAACTAGAAAATAATTTGGTATCAAGCAGTTTATTCTATGATATACAGGTTGTATATGAATTTAATTTTTACTTAAAAAACTATGATTAAATATAAATAATAAAATATAGTTGCTTTCATAAGTATTTCAAAACATAAATATAATGTATGCATCTATTTACTTTTACAGAATATAAATATATAGTTTCTCACATGTTTAATGATTAATAACTTCAACTCTAATTTTCATTATCTCGTTATCAATGTTTTTAATTCCCCCAACATTAGTTTTTATAAGGTCAACAACTAATACTTATTTTTATTAATTCTGTAAGAATGCCATTAATTTTAATTTTATAATGATTTATTCATCCTACTAGTAGTATTCCAACTCCTGAGCAATCTACAATTTCAGTAATGACAAAATTGTAATAATATGATATTGTGACTTTATATGTTACTAATTGAGTAGGAATATGCTTCAGTCTATTCTTTCCTAATATATAATTATATTAGATATTACATTTTAGAGTAATTTTTCTACATATAAATCTATTAATAACTTATAAATTTTCCAAGGCTAACAAGAAAAGATTACCCTTCCTTTTATAAACTATTTAAAAATCAGTAAGAGTTAATTTTTGTGAATAATATAAGACAGAGGTCCATTTTCAGGTTCTTTCATGTGATTATCCAGTTTTTCTGACATCACTTATTGAAGAGACTATCCTTTCCCTGGTAAATAATATTACCTCCCTCATCAAATATTAGCTGATCGTACATGCAAGGGTTTATTTCTGGATTCTTGATACTGTTCCATTGTTCTATGTGTCTGTTTTTATGATAGTGCCATACTATTTTGATTAGCACAGGTTAAAATTAGAAAGTGGTTTGTTCTTTCTGAGGACTGCTTTGGCTATTCAGGGTCTTTTGAAGTCCTATGGTACAAATTTTAGAATTTTTTTTCTATTTCTGTGAAATATGTTATTAGCTTTTTGGTAGAGATCTCAACCTGGTATTCACAATTCCACTTTGGATCTTGATAGGGACTACAATTGCGTATACAGTTGGATTAGGGTAGTTTGGACCTTTTAACAATATTAATTCTTCTTATCCTTGAACACAGAATATCTTTCTATTTATTGTGCCTTCTTCAATTTCTTTCATCAAAATCTTGTAATTTTTAGTATGACTCTTTCAACTCTTGGTTAAATGTTTTTCCTATGTATTTTATTGTTTTGATTTACTGTAAATGGGATAAGTTTTTTTTATTTCTTTTTTAGATATTTTGTTAGTGTATAAAAATGCAATTGATTCTTTTATGACTGATTTACTGAATTTGTTGATTAGTTCTACTACTTTTTGGTAGCATCTTTAGGGATTTTTTATATACAACATCATGTCATCAGCAAATAGAGACAATGTCACCTCACCCTTTTCTTTTAGGATGTCTTTTATTTCTTTTTCTTAGCTAATTTCTCTTGTTTGGATTTTCAGTACTATGTTGAATACAATGGTGAGGATTGGCACCCTTTTCTCATTCCTGATCTTAGAAGAACAGCTTTTAACATTTTACCATTGAGTATGAGATTAGCTGGGGTTTGTCATATATGGCTTTTATGTTGAGGTATGTTCCTAATATATTCAACTTGCTAAGAGTTTTGTCATGAATGTATTTTTTTTTCAAATGCTTTTTCTGCATCTATTGAGATTATCATATGGTTTTTATCTTTTATTCTATTAATGTGATATATCACATTTATTGATTTGAGTAGGTTGAAACATCTTAACATAACAGTAATAAATTCTACTTGCTTAGAGTGTGTGATTATTTAATGTGCTGTTGAATTCAGTTTGCTAATATTTTGTCAACTATATTTGAAACTATATTAATAAATTGGTAGAATTCAACAAGGAAGTGATGTGGTCCTAGCCTTTTCTTGCTGGGAAATTTTCTTATTATTTACTGCTTATTAAATTTCCTTAGTAATAATTGCTCTGTTCAGATTTCCTATTTCTTTATGATTCAGTTTATTAAAACTGCATGTTTCTAGGAATTAATCCATCATTTTCCAAGTTGTCTAATTTGTTAGCATATAATTCTTCATATTAGTGTCATAATCTTTGCATTTCTATGATCTCAGTTGTAACATGTCTTTTATTTCTCATTTTGTCTTGTCTCTTTTTTCTTAGTCAAGTTAAAGATTTGTAAATTTTGTTTATCTCTTCAAAAAGATAGCTTAATTTCATTGATCTTCTCTATTGTTTTTCTGGTCTCTATTTCATTTGCAAATCAAAAAGGATTAAAGTCTTAAACATCAGAACTGGAGCCAGAAATCTCCTAGAAATAAAATAAGGAAAAAAAAATCCTTGACTTTAGTCATGACAATATTTTTTTAATACGACCAAAAGTATGAACAATAAAAGTAAAATCAAATAAGTGAGACTATGTCAAGTAAAAAGTTTCTATACATCAAAAGAAAGAATCCACAAAATGAAAAGGCAACCTGTGGAATGGTAGGACATATTTATAAATCATACACCTGATAAAGTATTAACACCCTAACACACAATGAACATATGTAATACAATAGCAAAAGACCAAAGAACCCAAATAAAAAATGGATAGAGGCATTTTTTCAAAGAAGACATACAAATAACCAACAGACACAAAAGAAAAAGGATGCTCAACATCACTATTCATTAGGAAAATGCAAATCAAAAGCACAATGACATACATGTTATTGCTAGAATGGCTATTATCAAAAAGCAAGAGACTACAAGTGTTGTTATGGATGTGAAGAGAAGGGAAACTTTAACACTCTTGGTACGAATGTAAATTAGTACAGCCACTATGAAAAACAGTATGGAGGTTCCTAAAAATCTAAAAATAGAAGTGCTATATGATACATCAATCCTTCTTCAGGTTTATATCCAAAAAAGATGAAATCACTATCTTGAAAAGGTATTTGCACTCCCAAGTTCAATGCAGTATTACTCACACAAATCAAGACAGGGAAACAATATGTCTATAAAGAGATGAGTGGATAAGGAAAATGTAATATATACATATACTGGAATATCATCCAGCTGTAAAAAGGAGGGAAGTCCTGTCATTTGCAAGAACATGGATGGACCTTGAGGGCATTATGCTAAACAAAATAAGCCAGACAGAGACAAATACTGTCACTTTTTGTGGAATCTAATAAATCAAACTCATAGAAACAGAGAGTAGAGTGGAGGTTGCCAGGGGCTAGAGGTGAGAGAATTGGAGAGATCTTGGTCAAAAGTTACAAATTTCCAGTTATAAGATGAATCAGTTCTGAGAATCTACATACAGCATGGTGATTTTAGTTAACAGTATGGTATCATACATTTCAAAGATGCTAAGTAAATATATTTTAAATGTTCTCACCACACACACACACACACACACACATACACACACACACACACATATTCAGTGATTATGTGAGGTGATAGAAGTGTTAAGTGATGGTGGTATGACAATAATTTAGCAACATATAAGTATATCAAATCAACGTGTTTATACTTAAACTTATATAATGGTACATGTGAATTATATCTCAGTGAAGCTGAACATTTTTTTAAATATTAAAAAAAATGAGGTAACTGTTAACCTTAATGAAATGTCTTTGTAATAGTACCAAAAGAGAAGATTTTTATTTAAAGTAATACTCTATTACTGTTTTTCATGTGTTGTGTAAAATATAACATTGATGTGCCCAAACAAAAGAATAATTTAATAAAATTTAACCCTTTCTGTATCTCCTTTGGCATCTGAAATTATTCCAACTGATAAAACAAACCAGTGTATTTTCTGGGTATCAATTCACACAGAGTTGCATAAAGTTGAATATTTTGGTAATGTCAAAATAATTCAGGTTCCCTATTCTTAGGTTTTTAAATTTTAATTATGGGGAATTGGCTATTTACACATCACAAGTTAAATAAGGGTGAAAGTGGAAAATAAAATATACTTATCATCAAATAACTACAACCATTCAGAAGTCTGCATGACAAATCAGGAAAGCCTGAGGTTAGGCTATGTAAAAAGGATGATTTCAAAACATTAAGAGAGTAGAGCAAGAATAAATAAAGCACATGAGTGAGTATACTTATGTAATCTTTAAGATACAGTGCATAGATAATATTGGGAGGAGTGAAGTAGAGTTAATGTAGGAAATAATTTATATCTGTTGTTTGCTCATCAGCATCCTTACCTGATAAAAGTAACTTTAATTTTCTTTAGGAAATTGCTTCTCCCCAAATTCTCAGTCATGAGACTTACATGGAATTCATTCCATTCATGGTTAAGGGGCACAGTCATAATTGGATTAGGTCATTAAGGATAGTCTGTGTTTGGCCACAGTGGTGATTAATTTGTAAGTATATGAGGTAAACTGATTCAGTAAGGTGAATGGGAGGGTTTTTTATTTGTTTGTTTTGTTTTGCTTTGTTTTCCTGGTACTTCTTGGACACAATTCTTTTTTTCCCTGAAAAATGCCAACGACAATGTAGGTTGTGCTCATAACTGCCAATAGTAATTTTGTTATTGGTATAGCCATTTTTTTAAGAAAAAAATAATCAGCTAGAATGACACAAGAGATAAGTTTGTGTGGTAATGATTGAGTGCTACATCAAACTATAACTGGACTGCTTATTTCTCTGTAATTTACAGTTACATGTGACAATAAACTTCCCTTTCCAATTTAAGCTACTTAAAGCTGAATCACTTTCACCAAATATTAACTTAATATATTTATTTTTCACAAAATAGGTCTGAGTCCAGGATCTTCTAAAATGGGAATAACTGGAAAACTTATTCTAAAACAAATATATATTTTTATTTTTTTTTTTCCATTTTATTTATTTTTTCAGCGTAACAGTATTCATTCTTTTTGCACAACACCCATTGCTCCATGCAAAACGTGCCCTCCCCATTACCCACCACCTGTTCCCCCAACCGCCCACCCCTGACCCTTCAAAACCCTCAGGTTGTTTTTCAGAGTCCATAGTCTCTTATGGTTCGCCTCCCCTCCCCAATGTCCATAGCCCGCTCCCCCTCTCCCAATCCCACCTCCCCCCAGCAACCCCCAGTTTGTTTTGTGAGATTAAGAGTCATTTATGGTTTGTCTCCCTCCCAGTCCCATCTTGTTTCATTTTTAAAATTTTTTAATTTTAAATTTTAAATTTCTAATTTTTTTTCCATTTTATTTATTTTTTCAGCGTAACAGTATTCATTCTTTTGCACAACACAATTTTAAAAAAATTGAGGAATTATGAACACATGCTTATAAAGGTACAATGGTATGTCATGGTTCCTCTCATAGCATTTTGTCAATGAATTAAATAAGAAACAGACTAGGGACAAAAAGAAAATTACCCATGTATAAAAATTATGAGAGACTGAGATAAAGGATGCTTGGAAAAAAAGAAATTAATATAAGATATATACTGAGACTATATAAAAGATGCTAAATTTTATAAATTAAAATATTTGGATTATTTGTTAGATTATTATTATTTTGTTTGTCCTGAGGGACTTAGCAGTCACCAGCCCATTATTATGTTTACATGGGGGTAGACAGACAGAGGAGGTTTGTGAATTTGAGAACCACACTCAAATGACCACCTGCAGGGAGTTTTCTACCTCTAGCTCTTCCCCAGACTGCTCTAGTGGAGACAAAGCAGGACCACCACTGTCCTCTCAGTCTGCCTGTGACTTTGGATGTTTTCTGGTGCTAACAGAATACAGTTCCACTCTGGGGATTTCCAGTCCTCTTCCCAGGGCCACCAGATGTCCCATTAGCTTCCCTCAAGTCTTAGTCAGACCTGGCCTCATCTCAGATCTCTGCTCAGGACAGGGGACATGGCCAGCATGCTCCTTCCCTCAACCCATTGGTACATTTTCTTGAAAAAGTCAAATTACCTTTTTTCCTTAAAAAAAATGGCCTATATATATATATTTTTGCCTTAGCCAATTTACACATTTATCATGCTTATTTTTTAAGCACATTTTCCAGGTTTACTAAGATATAATCGACATATAACATTGTGTAAGTTTAAGGTATACAATATTGATTTGACATACATATATTGCAAAATAATCACCACAACAGTTTGTTAACATCTCTATTCCCTCACATAATTATTATTTCTTTATGTGGTGAGAATACTTAAGATCTATTCACTTAGCAACTTTCGAGTATATAATATAGTATTATTAGCTATAATCACCATGCTATGTATTAGATCCTCAGAACATATTTATCTTGTAACTGGAAGTTTTTACTCTAACCAACGTCTCCCCATTTCCCCCAACCCTTGGCTTCTGGTAACCTTCACTTTACTGTTCCTATGGGTTTTGTTCTTCAGATCGTACATATAAGTTATACTATACAGTATTTGTCTTTCTCTGTCTGACTTATTCACTTAGTATAATGCCTTCAAGTTTTATCCAAGTTACAGCAAATGCTAAGATTTCCTTCTTTAGCTTGGCTTAATAGCATTCCATTGTATAATCCCAAAACCATGTATATCACATGCCCTTGCCAGACAGTCTATCAGTTAGATGAATTTGCTCTTTCAATATTTGCTAACGCTGAAGGTTCTCATTATTGCATTGTTAATAATTAACTTTTATTTTTCTAACTAGAGATGTTATTGGAAATTATACAGAAAAGAAAACAGGCATTACCAAAGGCCTGTTGATACCGTCTCAAATATGCACATATTTGCATAAACTTAATGACAAAAGATGGGAAATTAATGGCACACTCATATATTTGCAATGGTAGTAAGTAATTCTGAAAACTTTCATGACAGAACTCAAGTGCTTTTTTATACCACAGAGAATTAAAATAACCTCCATTTACCTTTTTTCCTTCCCTTCTTTTGTTTTTGTTTTTCCTTGTTACAGTTTTTGTCTTTCTATTTCCATTAGATAATGAAAATATAAAGGACAACCCTCTAGTAGTGTCTTGTTTGATGACATCTGAAATAAAGAAGTCAGATAGGAAAAAATTTAAAAAACAGAGATGAGACAAGAAGAGTACATACAAAAATGCCTGGAACAGGGAAAATTAATACTTTCTTTAGACTATGAAGTTAAAATGAAAAATTGAAGTCACAAATAATTGTAATAGTATGGTTGCAAAAGCTTATGAAGTATATTTTACTACATTAATGTGTATCATATAACACAATTATAATGTGTGTTTACAATGAGGTAGATTAAGGAAAGAAAGTTGAAAGTGAGCTTAGTCATACACAATTTTTAGTATGTCTCCCTTTAAGGGATAAAATTATTTCCAAATAACAATATATTATTAAATGTTTATATATTATTAATAAAATATTATATTTACTGTTATTGCTATTTATAAATAAGCCATAAATGATCCATGTGAAATAAAGACAACACTATAAATGCCTCAACCTTATATGCAACCAATTATCAAAAAAATCTGTACATGGGATACCTTGGTGGCTCAGTCACTTAAGCATCTGCCTTTGTCTCAGGTCATGATCCCAGGGTCTTGGGACTGAGTCTCGCATCTGGCTCCTTGCTTAGCAGGGAGCCCACTTCTCCCTCTGCCTGCTGCTCCCCCTGCTGGTGTTCTTTCTTCTCTGGCAAATAAATAAACTGCTTAAAAAACTAAAACAGGGTGCTTGGGTGGCTCAGTGGGTTAAGCCTCTGCCTTTGGCTCAGATCATGATCTCAGGGTACTGGGATTGAGTACCACATCTGGCTTTCTGCTTGGCAGGGAACCTGCTTCCTCCTCTCTCTCTCTTTACCTGCCTCTCTGCCTACGTGTGATCTTTCTCTGTCAAATAAATAAATAAAATCTTTAAATTAAAAAAAAATAATAAAAATAAAAATAAATAATTAATTAATAACAAAAAAATTAAAAAAAACAAAAACATCTAAACATGAACATATAGTCGGTAATAAGAAAATAGTGATTAAAACCAAGAAACAGTAAAGGTACTTGATCAAAGGAATTAAGTACTAATGTTTATAGCAGCAATGTCTACAATAGCCAAACTATGGAAAGAACCTAGATGTCCATCAACAGATGAATGGATAAAGAAGATGTGGTATATATACACAATGGAATACTATGCAGCCATCAAAAGAAATGAAATCTTGCCATTTGCGATGACGTGGATGGAACTAGAGGGTATCATGCTTAGTGAAATAAGTCAGTCAGAGAAAGACAACTATCATATGATCTCCCTGATATGAGGACATGGAGATGCAACATGGGAGGTTAGGGGGGTAGGAGAAGAATAAATGAAACAAGATGGGATTGGGAGGGAGACAAACCATAAATGACTCTTAATCTCACAAAACAAACTGGGGGTTGCTGGGGGGAGGTGGGGTTGGGAGAGGGGGAGGGGGTTATGGACATTGGGGAGGGTATGTGCTATGGTGAGTGCTGTGAAGTGTGTAAACCTGGTGATTCACAGACCTGTACCCCTGGGGATAAAAATACATTATATGTTTATAAAAAAAAAAATTGGAAGGGGAGGCGAACCATAAGAGACTATGGACTCTGAAAAACAACCTGAGGGTTTTGAAGGGTCGGGAGTGGGAGGTTGGGGGAATAGGTGGTGGGTAATAGGGAGGCATGTATTGCATGGAGCACTGGGTGTTGTGCAAAAACAATGAATACTGTTACGCTGAAAAAATAAATAAATTTAAAATACAAAAAAAAATAAAGAAGAAGAATAAAGTAATATTGTGGATTTAAGTGTCACAGCCCTATGTGGCAGAAGGCCCTGGTTTTAATATTTGGAAGCTTAGACATTTGGACTTCTGCCACTCACTGGCATAGGACTCTAGAAGAGTAACATAAGACTAGATAACTGTTTTCTCATCTCCAGTATGAAGTGATTAAATGATATGACTCTTTATATCAACTTAACAAGGATGATCTATCATCTGTCTGTTATCTATCTATCCATCCATCCACCTACCTACATATTTATCTAAATATTCATATACCTGTAATTATTTCCCAAATATGCCTGATGCCCAGAGTCTGAATGGAATAGGTTGGCTTCCCAGAAAGCTAAGGTTGACATTCAGTTTAGTGTTCACAAGATCAATATTCATGGGAAGAAGGGAGTATGGCAAGACTGAGCAGAGAGTAAGACTTGTGGTACAGATGCAAGCCATTTGTGGGCCCTACAGAGAATGCCCAAAACAGAGGTGGATCTTCAAATTGTTCTTAACTTGGAGTGAGGGATCTGAGACTGTGTACCCTGTGCTTAGAAGACAATGAAAAAAGACTGCCTAGCAAAAGACATGTCTGTAGGAAAAGTAATCTCCAGTTTTGGCAATTCCTAAAGAGGACTGATAGCTAACAATTACCAGACTAGAATTTTCTCAAAAGTTTGGATAAGTTCTTCAGTGCTGAAGAAGGTATATGTATGCTGCTGCACAGTGTCATGATGTAGATAATGTTGAGAGATGTCCCAGCTTTTC
The DNA here is from genome assembly GCF_922984935.1 of Meles meles. Lineage (NCBI taxonomy): Eukaryota > Metazoa > Chordata > Mammalia > Carnivora > Mustelidae > Meles > Meles meles. The sequence goes on along the minus strand of NC_060069.1, from coordinate 126,926,715 downwards.
AAAGAGATATACCCATCTCCTTGAATATCCAGGGTGTGAGCAGCAATAATCTGAGTGTCCAAAGCCCTTTTAACAAAATAACCAACTCCATCATTGGAATATGATGTGAAGTTAATCTCCATGTTAAGTTTTGTTATCATATAAATTCCAGAATTTATAAGGTTTATGAGTCAGAAATCTCTAGTATTTCCAGAGAGATTCCTCTATTCTTTGAAGAAGTAGTTTTCACAGACCCAATACATTTTTTATTTAAAAAAATAATTTAATGCCTTTTTATTACTCTAAAATGAAGTTTATAGATAATACAACCTATTTGTAATTATAATTTCAAAAGAACAATATAATACTATATCTATAATATAAGAAGAAATAAGAAGAAAGACATTTATAATAAAATAACATGCATTTCAATATGTAAATAATCAAGAATAACAAAATTAGAAGACATGGTAAAATAGATACATGCACTATAAATTGACTGCTACAAATATCCTTTATTGAAAAATTAAGTACCACTAGAGGACTTGCTATCAATGGTCTAGTACTCAAAATTGAGAATAACTCTAAATTCTTGAGCAAAACAAACTAAAATCTTTCCACTCTGCTAGCATTTGCATTTCCTCGAAATTTATTGTATCTTAAAACTGTGAAGAAATTATATCCATATGTAAAGAAACTTAAATTCCAGGTGAAGTTCATTATAAATATGCTGTTTATCCTTGTGACTGGTAGGATATTAAAAACACATATGAAACAAGAAGTAATTATCCTTGTGTAAGAACAGTTGCAGGCTGCATTCCTTGACAACTTGTTAAATACCACTATCCCTCAATCACTGAGATAATCAAAAACGCTCCCTACACTTGCTTAATGCCTTCAAGGACAAATATCTTCAGTCAAGCATTGCACCAAAGTGTGTGTTCAGCCATATAGAACATGGAAGAAGTGCAAAGCATTGATTGTTTCTGGTGTTCACATATGAAATTTCAGCCAAGTCTCTGTATCATACCTTTCAAAGAACTGGGTACAATTATTATGAACTACTTTATTTGTTAAGGAGATTTTTCTTTTTCTACTACTTTATTTGTTAAGGAGTTTTTTATTTTTATTTTTTAATATTTTATTTATTTGAGAGGGAGGATGTGAGAGAGAGAGAGAGAGCATGAGAGGGAGAGGGTTAGAGGGAGAAGTAGACTCCCCACCAAGCAGGGAGCCCCACTTGGGACTTGATCCTGAGATTCTAGGATTATGACCTGAGGTGAAGGCAGTTGCCCAAAAGACCAAGTCACACAGGAGTCAAGGCACGCCCTTTTTCTATTTTTTTTTTCTCATTAGACCTGAAGAAAAGGCAAATTTCTTGAGACTCTTGTGAGGACATGGGTGCTGTTCAAAAAGACTGGAGACCTACTTTTCTGCTTAGGATATTTACAGTCATTAGAGATTAAACCAGTATGAGTGCCAATTCTCAATCATTTAATTAAAAAACACCATTAAATTCCAAGGCTCTACAAAAATTAAAAGAAATAATGTGCAGAAAATCCAGCAATTAGCTTAGCTTATGAGCGGCATATAGTTACTGCTATTAGAATATTAATCTACAAGATAGAGGAAATAACAAATGATAAATATAGATAGAGAAGTACCTAAATAGAGGTATTAGATATACATATAAATAATCTCTGCATTGCCAAAATCAATTGATGGGAAAATATGGAGGAAGGGAGAAAGAGAACTGGATTCTAATATGGCTGTGTGACACGTGTCCAACATCTGGACTCTGGCTAAGCACTGGGATATCACATAGGTGAGGGGACCATATAATTTATCATCTAACATACAGTATTTTGAAAATAAAAAAGATGCTATTAGTAATTATACTAGAAAAACAGACAAACCAAGAGGGCACCATGCAATTTAAGACCAATGGACACCTTAATAAAAAGTTGTATCATCCAATTCCACTGTTGAGCATAATCTTGACATATTTGATTTTCTTCTGTTGTTTTCTTTTAAGCAATTTAATTCATAATTTATTTTCCTTATATTTGCTTCTTTTTAGTTTGTTTCTATTAATGTCATTCTTATATTTTTTGTCATAATGTATTCTTTGATCAAAATCTGATAACTTGAAAAATTAGAATCCTTAGTACTTTATTGGTTTTACTAAATGTAGGCATATTTAATTTTTTATCCTTGTATATGTAACATATAAACCATTACCTTCAATTTTTTCTGGAATTATATTCAATTTCTTTTAGATTCAACAATTAGGTAAAATTTTATTTCAAGTTTTTCATTGCTTTTCAAATAACACATTGTTAATAATAGAGTTTTCTTTTTAAAGATTAAAATCATAAATTATATAATCAAAGCACTCTACGTTTGGAGTCAATACAAACTTAAATCAATATTGCTGCTCCTCTACTTTATTGCTAGCTGCACAACTTTGATCAAATTGTTTATTCTCAACTAATTTGATTTCCTTTATCTGAAAAATGGGAATCTTAACATCTACCTTGTAAGGCTGTTTGATAAGATACAAGATATTTGTGTACAGATTATTCCTTTAAATATGCAATACCTTTATTCTTTATATTTTAAACAATTAAATGAGGTAAAGGATGTTTGTAAAGTAACTGTCTTATAGATTTTCTCTCATAGGACTTGAATTTTATTTTTATCTTTTTTTTTAACTCCTATGTGAAAATCTTAAAAAAAAAAAAACATTCGGTAAGTTCACATGCAGTGTAATATTAGTTTCAAGTGTACAATATAGTGATTTAACACTTCCATAGAAAAGAGTGCACTAATTGTCTTAGAGATTTGATGAAAATTTTTCACACTATACATACATGGTGATTTATTACATCTTCTTCCATGAATTCAACTACCATTTCCATCCCTATAGCTCCAAAATGTTTATCTTCAACAAATAATAGTTTCCTGCTACTACTTCTAGGGCCCTATATGCAACTTCAATCAGAACAGTTCTTCTGGAAATCTGAATCTCAAATTCAGCATGTCCAAGGCTTAACTCATTATCACCCTCTCAACACTACCTTCACTCTGCATTCCAAAGCTCAGTAAATGGCTACATTTCTTCTTTCTTTCTTTTGCCAAAATAAGAAACCTAAAGGAGATTCTTCATTTTTCTCTCACTTTTATTATTCTACTATGAAGTTCATAATTGGGGTGGACTAATTGATATTTATATAATAAATAAATACTCCCTTCTTTCTATTATCCCTCTTAAAACACCTTGCAACATTTTTGCACATGATAATTTTTTTCCCCTATGTTTCAGGCACATACATGACCACAGTGTTTTCAATCATACTCTCTTAATTCCTTTGTCTTCATTGTAGTTAGAATTATTTTCCAAATATTAGTATATTTCTTCCCTGATTTCTTAACCCCATACCTTCAGTAAAATAATTGGACTTTTTTTTCCATGGCATACAGAGCCTTTATCTCATTGGTCTCCACCAATATCATTTGCTACTCCCCAGTCCTACATTTGGCTGTCTACTCAGAGTAAGTTCCATTGTAGAATTTCTGTGTTTCACTTCCATTGGGAAATGTTTAATCTCCTAATTCTTTGGATCTACATCTCTCTTTAAAAAAAATTATTTACTTATTTGAGAGGAGAGATAGAGCAAGTGAGAGAGAAAGACAGTAGGAGCAGGGGTGGGGGAAGTAGAAGAAGAGGGAGAAATAGACTCCCTGCTCAACAGGGGCTCAATCCCAGGACCCTGAGATCATGAGCAGAGCTAGGAGGCAGATGCTTAACTAACTGAGCCCCCCAGGTTCCCCACATCTCCTTTATCTTATTTCCTCCAAACTCAACTGCTGACTCATACCTTCAGTAGATTGCCAAAAAAAAAAAAAAAAAAAAAAAATACAGGATGCCTAGTGAAATTTGTATTTCAGATAAACAAGAAGTAATATTTTAGTACAAGTATGCTCCATGTATTATTTGTGACATGCTTATACTAAAATATTATTCATTCTGTATTTTTATTTCTTAAATCTGGCAAGCCTTCTCCAAAGGGAAGTCTTGCCAAGAGCTCCTCTGGATTAGTTTCCATGCTCATGCAATAAAAGTACATCTGTCAACAAATGGTTTTTGGAAAAAAAGGGCAGTTACATGCATAAGAATGAAAATGAACCACTTCCTTTCACTATACACAAAAAATAAACTCAAACTGGATTAAACACCTAAATGTGAGATCTTTAAAAATCCTCGAAGGGAGCACAGGCAGTAATTTCTCTCATATTGGCCAGAGTGGCATTTTCTTAGGTATGTTTCCTAAGGCAAAGAAAAAAAAAAAAAAAGCAACCATAAGCTATTGGGACTACATCAAAATAGTTTCTGCACAGTGAAGGAAACAATCAACAAACTAAAATATAACCTACAAAATAGGAGAAGATTGCAAATGACATTCAGTAAAGTATTAGTATCCAAAATACCTGAAGAACTGGTACAATTCAATACCCAGAAAACAAATAATCTGATTAAAAATGGGCAGAAGACATGAACAGACATTTCTCCAAAGAAGACATACAGATGGCCAACAGACACATGAAAAGATGTCCAACATCACTCATCATGAGAGAATGCGAATCAAAACTACAATGAGATAGCACCTCACACCTGTCAGAATGGCTAGAATAAAACTCAAGAAACAAGTGTTGGTGAGGATGTGGAGAAAAAGGAACCCTCCGGCGCTGCTGGTAGAAAAGCAAACTGGTGCACCTACTGTAGAAAACAGTATGGAGGCTTCTCAAAAAGTGAAAAATGGAACTACTCTTTGGCCTAATAATTGCACTACTGGGTACTTATCTCCAAACTGCAACGACGCTAATTGAAAGGGACACATGCATCCCTATGTTTGTTGCAGCATTATTGACAGTAGCTGAATTATGAAAGCAACCCAAGTGTCCATCAATAAATGAATGGATAAAAAAATGTAGTATGTCTGTATCTCTATAGATATATCTATATCTATCTATATGTATACACACACACAATCCAATATTATTCAGTCATTAAAAAAGAATGAAAGCTTACCATTTGCAACAAGATGGATAGAGCTAAAGTATATAATGATAAATGAAATAAGTTAGTGAGAGAAAGACAAATACCATATGATTTCACTTATATGTGGAATTTAAAAAACAAAACAAATAAACAAAGAAAAAAAGAGAGAAACAAACTAAGAAACAGACTCTTAACTACAGAGAACAAACAGAGGGTTGCCAGAGGGGAAGTGGTTAAGGGAATGGGTGGGAAAAAACAAGCAAACAAACAAACACACACATCTAACCATGAAACATTGTGCCAACTATATTCAAATAAAAAAAAATTAAAATAAAAAAAACACAATGAAAAGAACATATATATCCCATCACATATCTGAATGTATTGAATGTATTTAAAAGCATCTCCTTGGCAATAAACTGCCTAGAGGAAGCACTTTAAACTGTGAAATTTTTGTGGGTCTATTTTGAAATTTCCTATATAAAGAGGAAAGTTTTATATGCCAAATTTAGATTGAATTATAAATAAAACTATACGTTCTACATGGACAATTATTTTCTTATAATTAATAGTTTTATCTATTTAACTGTATGGTCTTTATTATTTTCCTTATAAGTGCATAAAATGATATAACTTAAGCATTAAGAACTATTTCTTTTTCAGAAGTTTCTTCAAGGTTGGGGCACCTGGGTAGTGAGTAGATTAGGCATCTGACCTTGGTTTTACCTTGGGTTGTGATCTCAGGGTAATGAGATTGAGCCCTGAGGTGGGTTCTATGCTCAGCAGGAGTCTGCTTTAAATTCTTTCTCACTCTCGCTCTGCACCTCCTTCTCATGCTCTCTCTCTCTTTCTAAAATAAATAAATCTTAAAAAAAGAAGTTTCTTAAAGGTTTGTAAAGAGATTATAAATATTTTTCTAGAACTTATTTTAATGTCTCTGGGACACAAATAGTAATGTCAAAAATGCAATCAATTTAAGAACAAATGGGTATTCTTTAATGTTACTAGTAATACTTCATTGGTGTGAATAAAAAATTATGATAAATATGGCTAAACAAAGGAGTTGAGTTTATGAATAAATTTAGACATCATAAAATGTGGTTGCAGAAAATATTTACTGGTGGCAGCTCTAAGTCAGCACAGTTGGTTATTTTGCCACTAAATACTGTTTGACTTGATTGACTGCGGATGGTGGTAGCCTTAGAGTAATCGCTTAAGTTCATAGCATGAAACTACCAAAAATTGATAACATTGGATCCCGAATATAAAGTCATAGCAATTGAGGACTACATGCTCAGACCTTTGTGATAGTATATTACTGATGAATGTGCATGTATTTTCTTCTGTTTTTCCTTTTTAACAAGTTAAGATTTATCAAAACTCATATTTTATACCACAAATACAAAATATGATGCCATGTGTTATGTATATGTATTTACAGAAAGCACCTTAAAACTAATGATTTATTTTTTAATTTTAGAGAGAGATTGAAAGGGCAGAAGAGGCAGAAGGAGAGAAAAATTCAACTAGATTCAAAGCAGAGCCCAGAGTCCACTGTGGGGCTCCATGACCTTGACACCATGACCTGAGCTGAAATTAAGAGTTAGATGCCCAACTGACTGCACCACCCAAGCACCCCAAAGCTAATAATTTTAAATAAACCTTTAAATGAACTTTTATTTATGATTCTTAGCATATTTTTTTTAGCAGTCTAGAAATAAATACAGGTATCACTAGTTAACTTTGTGTACAATAAATTTATTTTATATCCTTAAAAAGGATAATTCAATAATAATTAACACTAATATATTTTGATGTCATTTTATGTTCTACTCTAATTAGGAGTTTCATTGAATTCTGTAACAGTTGAATGTATTTCCCCTGTTTCTCCGGGATTTTCTCAGCAAAACATTTTAATCTCAGTATAGTGGAATTTTAGCTAAAATAATAAGGTCAATTGTATTTTTAAGTGTACTGCCTGACAACTTTTAGATGTTGAATATTTCTTTTTTTTTAAGATTTTATTTATTTATTTGACAGAGAGAGATGACAAGTAGACAGAGAGGCAGGCAGAGAGAGAGGTGGAAGCAGGCTCCCTCCTGAGCAGAGAGCCCGATGTAGGGCTCAATCCCAGGACCCTCGGATCATGACCTGAGCCGAAGACAGAGGCTTTAATCCACTGAGACACCCAGTTGCCCCAACATGTTGAATATTTCAAACTGCCCCCCAATTTTCTTCATATCCCTTGCCAATTAATTTCTGCTTCCTTGACAAGTGTTATTCTAATTTCTATAACTGTACTTTAGTTCTGCATATTCTAAAACTATAAATGACTGGAATACTACAATATTTACTACTTTGTATCTGCTTTCCACTCAGAGTAGTGCTGTATCAATTCTTGTTGTTTCATGTGTTAGTAATTTGTTTATTTTATTGATGTACATATTCAATTCAATAAATACTCTATAATGTGTTTTTCCATTCTCTTAATAATGGAAATTTGGAATAATGGAAATTCTCTTAATAATGGAAAGTTATTATGAATACAGCTGCTATAAACATTTGTGCAGACAACTTTTTGTGGGCATATGTTTTCATTCTATTGGATCAATACCTAGGAATTATATCATACAGAAGAAGCTATGTTACAGCATATGTTAAATAACATTTTGTTATTTAACCATCAATTATTCCTAAAAACAACATATAAGAGTTTTGCAATATCAGCCTTTTAAGCACTCGGCATTGTAAAGAGTGTACATAATTTCATTTTCTTTTGTCTTTAAATTTCATATCTCTGATAAATATAAAGAAAAAATTCATGTGCTTATTTGACTTCCCTTTGTAAAGTGTATATTTCAATAATTTATATAATTTATTTTTTAATATTTTGTTATTGAGTCATAGGATTTCTTTATATATTCTGTATAAGAAGATTCATTTGTCAGGGGTTATGTATTTCCTTAGAATAGCTTTTCCTAGTGTTGTTTTATTAATAATTTTTTACAGTGTTTAACAGTGTTTCTTAAAGAACAAATGTTTAACATTTTTATGAAATTCTCTATAAACTCTTTTCTTAAGGAGGGTGCTCTCTGTTCTAGTCCAAGAAATTTTTGCCACCAAGCAGAAGTCAAGATATTTTCTTTCTCAAGGGAGTTCTAGAGTTTAATTTTTATATTTATGGCTATGATCTATCTCCAATTGATTCTTATATTTAAGATGAGATAGTAGTTGAGATATATATTTTTTTTACATTTGTTTATCCAGTAATTTCAGCAAATGGTGTTTTATATTATTTTTTGTATTTGTATTATATCCATTCCTTCTACTTAGATTTTAAATCCTCCTCCTTCTTTTAGCATCATATGGTGTATGTTTAATTCACTCAAAAAGCTTTTGTTTTTTTCATGTGCAGTTAAAAGCACAAATTCTTTTCTGAACTATGTTTGAGCTGTACTCAGAAAGTTAATATGTTGTATTTTCATTTTCATTCATGTAAACTATTTAGTAATGCCCACTGAGATTTCCTCTTGAATACACAAGATCATGTTGTCATTTTCCAACAATTTGGGACTTTCTTGATATCTATTATTTATTATTGATACTTATTACAGATTTCTAAATTAATTCTGTTGGTCAGATAATGTGATTTCAGGCTTTTGAGATATATTGGGTCTACTTCTTGTCAAAGCATATTCTATCTTTATGAATATTTATAAACCCCTGAAAAGAATGAATTCTGCTGGTATGTGGTATAATGATCTATAAATGTCAAAGTCAAGTTTTGAAATAATTTTTCTCAAATCTTTATTTTTTTTTAAGATTTTTATTTATTTATTTGACACAGAGGGAGAGAGATCACAAGCAGGCAGAGCAGCAAGCAGAGAGAGAGAGAGGGAAGCAGGCTTCTTGCTGAGCAGAGAGGCCGAAGTGGGGCTCGATCCCAGTACCCCGGGATCATGACCTGAGCTGCAGGCAGAAGCGTTAACCCACTGAGCCACGCAGGCGACCCTCAAATCTTTATGTTTATTAATATTTTATTCTACTTGTTCTATCAATTACTGAGAATGGAGTTTCAAAACTTTCAAAATGACTTAAATTTATCCTTCCTTTATGTTAATGTTTGTTTCATTAACATTGAAACACTATTATTAAGTAAATGCACTTCAGAACTTTTATATTTTCTTGACAAATTAATAAGAAATTTCCTTCTTCATCTCTTATAATATTGCTTATATATAAGGCTATTTTTTGCTAATATTTATATAGTCATCACATATTTTTGCTATAATTTACACTGGCATGACATATCTTGGAGCAATTTACTTCTCAGTCCTCAACCTTTACATATTTAAAATGTGTCCTTATAAATAACATATAGTTGGATCATGCTTTTTTATATATATGCCATTTGAAGTATCTGCTTTTTCATTTGTCTTTACATAATTTGCATTTAATATAGTTAATGACTTTGTTAGGTCATTAAAATCCAAACTTTAGTATTCATTTTCTGTGTTGCTATCCTTTCTCATTTTTCTTTTCCTGTTTTTGTTTTTTCTCAAAGTCCAAGTAACTATATTTTAACATTTTATTTCTTCATATCTATTGACTTCTTAACTTTATACTTCCTGGCTTATATTTTAACTGGATACTCTGCAGATTAATATAAACTTTTTAAAACTCATTGATATCTATCATGAATTGATATTATACCATTTCACATATATATTAGAGACCTTTAAAAATATAAATACATGATGCATATAAATAACAAATTTTCTCTCTTTTGTTTTTATGTTGCTATTATTTTTATATGAGTGAATAAATTATAAATCTTAAAATACAGTGTTACTATTTTGGCTTCATAAAGATATTTGTAATGTTTCTTATAGTGCTTTTCTTATGGTGGCAAATTCTCCCCATTTGCTTAACTGAATATATCTTTATTTTACAATTCTTTTTCTTTTTATTTTTTTTAAAGATTTTATTTATTTATTTGACAGACAGAGATCACAAGTAGGCAGAGATGCAGGCAGAGAGAAAGGAGGAAGCAGGCTTCCTGCTGAGCAGAGAGCCAGATGTGGGGCTCGATTCCAGGACCCTGAGATCATGACCTGAGCCAAAGGCAGAGGCTTAAAACACTGAGCCACCCAGGTGCCCTACAATTCTTTTTAAATAATATTTTCGTTGAATATAGAAAAGTTGGTTGACTTTATTTTTTCTTAAGCATTTTAAAGATTTTTTGTCTTCTTCTGGCCTCCTTGTATCCAATAAGTTATCTGTCATTCATATTCATACTGCTTTTCCCTTTTAAGTAATTTGTCCCTTTTTTCCTCAGGCTTCTTCTTCTTTTTTTTTTTTTTTTTTTTTAAAGATTGTATTTATTTATTTGACATAGACAGAGACAGTGAGAGAGAAAATAGAAGCAGGGGGAGTGGGAGAGGGAAAAGCAGGCTTGTTGATGCAGGGCTGGATCCTAGGACCCTGGGTCATGACCTGAGCCAAAGGCAGCTGCTTTATGACTGAGCCACCCCATTTTCTCAGACTTCTTATAAGATTTTTTCTTTATTTTTTGTTTGCAGCATTTTAATCCTGTTTTGTTTATAACAGTTGTTTTTTTTGTTTGTTTGTTGTTGGTGGTTTTTTTGTTTGTTTTGTTTTGTTTTTTAAATTTTTTAAATTTATTTTTTATTCATTTTTTAAACATATAATGTATTTTTATCCCCAGGGGTACCGGTCTGTGAATTGCCAGGTTTACACACTTCACAGCACTCACCATAGCACATACCCTCCCCAATGTCCATAACCCCCCTCCCCCTCTCCCAACCCCCCCCCCACCAGCAACCCTGTTTGTTTTGTGAGATTAAGAGTCACTTATGGTTTGTCTCCCTCCCAATCCCATCTTGTTTCATTTATTCTTCTCCTACCCCCCTAACTCTCCATGTTGCATCTCCACTTCCTCATATCAGGGAGATCATATGATCGTTATCTTTCTCCAATTGACTTATTTCACTAAGCATGATACCCTCTAGCTCCAACCACGTCATCACAAATGGCAAGATTTCATTTCTTTTGATGGCTGCATAGTATTTATTCCATTGTGTATATATACCACTTCTTCTTTATTCATTCATCTACTGATGGACATCTATGTTCTTTCCATAGTTTGACTATTGTAGACATTGCTGCTATAAACATTCAGGTGCACGTGCCCCTTCAGATCACTACGTTTTTATCTTTAGGGCAAATACCCAGTAGTGCAATTGCTGGGTCATAGGGTAGTTCTATTTTCAACATTTTGAGGAACCTCCATGCTGTTTTTCCAGAGTGGTTGCACCACTCTGCATTCCCACCAATAGTGTAGGAGGGTTCCCCTTTCTCCGCATCCTGGCCAGCATCTGTCATTTCCTGACTTATTAATTTTAGCCATTCTGACTGGTGGTACTTTGTTTTGTTTTTTGGTCCCTCTTGGATTTATTGATTTTGGATTTGTGACTAGATATATTTCTTTAATTGATATTGGTCTATTCAGGTCATCTATCTTTTCTTATGTGAGATTTAGCATATGGTATCTTCCATGGAATTGACCCATTTCATTTAGGTTATCAGATTCATGGGCATAGAATTGTTCATAGCATTATTTTACTGTCCTTTTAATGTCTATAGTGTCTGTAGTGATGTCTTCTCTTTCATTTCTGATATTAGTGGTGTGTCCTTTCCCTTTTATCCTTAGTTTGGCTGGAACCTTACTGACTTTATTGAACTTTTCACAGACCCAGATTTTATTTCATTAATTTTTCTGTTGATTTTCTGTTTTTAATTTCATTAGTTTCTGTTCTAATTTTTGTTAATTCTTATACTGCTTACTGGGGATTTAATTTGTTGTTCTTTTTCTAGTTATCCAAGGTAGAGTCTTGGATTACTGATTTTAGATCTTTCTTTTTTTCTCATATGTATTCACTACTATAATTTTCCCTCTAATCACTATTTTCACTGCATCCCATAAATTTTGATAACTTTTGTTTTCATTTTCATTTAGTTCAAACCATTTTAAAATTTCTCCTGAGATTTCTTCTTTGATATTTATCCTTATTTGAGTCTACTATACTTTTATTTTTTTTCAATAATGTCCAGTCTGCTGTTAAACTCATCCTTTAAATAAGGCAATTCATGATAGCCCTTACTCTCAGGCAGTGGTTGTCACTCAGAGACAATTTGCAATAAGTAAACATTTCACCATGTCTAGAGACTTTTTTTTTTTTAATTGTTGTGACTTAGGGAAGATATATTATTGACATTTAAAATGTAGAAGCCAAGGATACTGCTCAAAAACCTAAAATGCACAGGAAAACCCACCAAAACAAAGATTTATCTGGCGTAATTGACAGTAATACAAAGGCTGAGACACCATGCTCTAGGGTTTTATTTTTATTGTAATTTTTAATCCTCCTGAAGTGTGACCTAAAGTTTCAAGTAAATATCTGGTCTTTTCTGTGGTATCTCTCCCATATGTATGGTCAGAACTCTAATATTTTTCACTGCCTTCCCAATGACATAATTTTTTTTTCAGTTTACAGTACGAAGTAACTATTTTCTGTAAAGCCTTGAAAAATATTTTGCATACACTCCTTAACAACCAGAGAAAGAACCAGTGAATCCCTTTTCAGATTTGGGAGCTTCATTGTGCATACATATTTCCTATGTGTATTATGTCCCCCAAATCCTTACCTTCCCACATTTTTTACTATGATTCTCTGTATGATTATTAGATGAAATCTATGCATAGGGTAAAATTACATCTTTCATGGAACCAGTATCATTCTCTGACTATTTAGGGCTTTTCATGTACCAACAAAGAAGGACAACTGTATTGGGCAAGTACTTGATCCTAATAAGGAAGATTGAGTTAATGTTATACCACTGGAACAAGGGAAGCTACATTCGGAAACTAGAGGATTCATTGGAATTCCTCTTTGGACTTTTGTGCTCATTAATCAGAGTGAATACATTGACCCAACAATAACATGACAACCAAGGGCCCTGATCCTAAAGGAATGTAGATGAGAATCAGCCAAATACATAAAGATCCTTATTCACCAATATGCTGTTGGAATGTAAGAAAAACAGAATTGAGAATAGAAGAAGGCAGCTATGACTCCATTTTTACTAACTACAAAGTGAAGACTGTAATTGCTATATTATTATAATGTATTTCTCCCTTATGCACCAATAAAAAAAGAACACTGATGGTAGATAATTTAGAACTTAAGTGGAAATGTAAAAAAAAATCAATAGTTTTGTCCCCCCTGTTGGGGGCTTACTCTTTTTTTTTTTGTTTTTAAGATTTATTTATTTGACAGATAGAGATTACAAGTAGGCAGAGAGGCAGGCAGAGAGAGGAGGAAGCAGGCTCCCAGCTAAGCAGAGAGCCCGATGCGGGGCTCGATCCCAGCACCCCGGGATCATGACCTGAGCTGAAGGCAGAGGCTTTAACCCGCTGAGCCACCCAGGTGCCCCGGGGGCTTACTCTTTAAACCATACAAAGGATAAGAGTACAGGCTAAAGGCTAAAAGTTGGTAAATTCTACTGAATATTGTCCATTTTCTGCGGGATGTTGGCATATCTAGTCTTACAGCAACTAGCTATGTTGCCCTCTGGCTGTTCTTTGGGTTTGGTCCATCAGTAGTACCAAGAGGATATTAGAAAAAGAAAAATCAGGTCAGGTCTTTACTAAGTCCTCATCTTGCCTGACTCTTACTTAGTTTCCCTCAGTTTATTTGTTTACCTCTGAGGAGTTTCTCTCAGATGTTTGTGTCTCTCAACCAAAGATTTCCTTCTATCAGTATCCTTTTCCAAATAAGATTCTATGTCTCAAAGTTCTGGAAATATTCCCTCTATAACCTCTTCATCCCTAACAGTGGTAAAGCAGAGCTCCAAACCCTACAGTTACTTACTCCTGAACTCTATTATTCTTTTTTATAACTCTGCACATTGCATTCCCCATTTTAAAAAATTTCACTATTAATCTATGTTCAGATTATCCTAATGTGAGTGCATCATATATTTCCTGTTGAACTGAATGATACAATTTCTATCCACAACAGACTTTCTTTTGTTAAGTGGCATCTTGAGTAAATCTGTCAAGATTGACATAATTACATAATTAATCATTTAAGAAGGATACATCTGAGAGTGAAAGGTAGATGGTATTAATGTATTGACTATATTAAAGATGTAGTGCATGATGACAACAGTTGTTATTAGGGAAGGAACCCAAAATGTGTGGTCATCTCAGGCAGAATCCTTTGGGTTCACATACATAATGCCATCAGAATTTAAAATGTGGATTTTTTTTTAAATATTTTATTTATTTGACAGACAGAGATCACAAATAGGCAGAGAGGGAGGCAGAGAGAGAGGGGAAGGGGGCTCGCTGCTGAGCAGAGAGCCTGATGTGGGGCTCGATCCTAGGACCCTGGGATCATGACCCGAGCTGAAAGCAGAGGCTTTAACCCACTGAGCCACCCAGGAACCCCTCAAATGTGTCTTATTAAGAAGTAGTAGTTATTTGAATATATCTGATCATTACCAGGCTTAGTTTGATCTAAATCTGAAACAGAAAATCCAGAGGTTCTTACAAAAGAAAGGCCTCTGCTCAATGTGCCATTGTTAACAATTCTAGTGGTCTGGAAGAAATAACAAATATCTAAAGACTTTAGCTATATAAATTGTATCAAAAACATGTGAGAGAGCCCACATCGGGCTCTCTGCTCCGCAGGGAGCCTGGTTCCTCCTCTCTCTCTGTCTGCCTCTCTGCCTAGTTGTGATTTCTCTCTGTCAAATAAATAAAATTAAAAAAAAGAGTCTTTAAAAAAAAAACATGTAAGCAGATGTTATGAAGCAGTACTTCAAATTAGATGGATGGTATGGGGAAGGGATAAGGCAAAAAGATTGAATAAAATAGAACAACAGGGAGGAAATTAATTTGAAAGTATATTTTTGACATATCATTGAATTAATGGTATAGATTCATTGAAATTAGACTTCATTTGCCTTACTTAGTGTTTTTCTGATCTATTAATGAACTTAGTATCCCCCCTCAATACTATATCATTTATGTGAAGACAGATCATTTGCAACAGATAAAAAATGTTGAATTCATTATAATATCTGAGTGACTAATTTTTCAGAGAAGGTGGAAGTCATGACAGACTATAGGGAGAAACACTACACTGTTCTGTCCTGGACTTTCTAGACTAGAGCATAGCAGCAAATTTAAGAAAAAGCAAAAAGAAAACAAAGAGGGGCACCTGAGTAGCTCAGCGGGTTAAAGCCTCTGCCTTCAGCTCAGGTCATGATCTCGGGGTTCTGGGATTGAGCCCCGCATCAGGCTCTCTGCTCAGCGGGGAGCCTGCTTCCTCCTCCTCTCTCTCTCTACCTGCTTCTCTGCCTACTTGTGATCTGTCAAATAAATAAATAAAATCTTTTAAAAAATCTTTAAAAAAAAGAAAAGAAAAGAAAGAATCAACATATTAACAGAAAGTTCTTTTTGCCCTTGGGATCTTTGTTCCAATTTCAAAGTTGAGTTTGAAATATTAAGGTGAGGTCCATAAGGAAAGAGTATGATTTAAAGCCATTTTTTAACTAAAACATAAACATCTAAAAAACACTATTATGAGAATCAAATATACAGAAGGAAAAAAGAGAGAAATACATCTTTGTTTAAAAAATGGGTTATTAATCTTTATGAGGAAAATTATCTCTTGAAGGCAGATTATTTGGTGACACATTTACATAACATCTCTTCATTAAAAATGTGTTACTGCCTTGTCCTGATCTTTCAATACTATTGTAATTGTAATTTTTATTCCATTGGTCAAAATAAATATTCTTCCATTAACCATAAAAGAAAATATCAGTTTTTAAATTTTGTAATTAAAGCTTTCTTCAACGTTAGTATGGTAGCGCAATTTAAAGCTTTTTTTATGAAATAGAAATGTTAGAATTATTTG
Source organism: Meles meles (assembly GCF_922984935.1). Classification (NCBI taxonomy): domain Eukaryota; kingdom Metazoa; phylum Chordata; class Mammalia; order Carnivora; family Mustelidae; genus Meles; species Meles meles. The sequence continues at coordinate 126,910,662 of NC_060069.1, read as the reverse complement.
TACTTCACTAGACAGTTTTGTGTTATCTGATGGAAGTATTTGTGTTATGTAATTAAATTGAAGTGTGACTATCATTTTAATTGTATTAAGTCATCCCACATGGTGAACTTTAGCACAGACTATCTAGCAGGAACCTCCTGAACTGGTTTTATAGCTAGAATCAAATTAACTTTAATTATATTGTCAAGGTATCTTTTAGTTTTAATTTCCTTGATACATCAAATTTTTAGATAAAGATTTAGATGCCACTGAGGGAAAACTGTTTGAATGGAAAGTTATTTTGTATCATATCTTACTTGTAATATTGAATGTTTCTGCTCTTATAATATCATAGCTTTGAAAATGTCATTAGTCCTACCCATTTTCCTTTGTTCTAGCTCAGAAGTTACTAAAAACTGGCTGTTCCAATATAAGGTAGAAACTTCCAGAGACTCTCCCTGAAAATGTACTCATCCTTTAGAGTATGTTCTACCTGAACTTCAAATAGTTCAGAAATGCCAGGAGATTAATGTACCAGGGATAATCGTAAAAAATGAGTTTTGATTTTGGTGGATAAATATCTTAATTCCCTCACTAATTCACTATGATCCTGAGATATGTTCCACAAAGTTTCCACAGAAGATTTCTAGGAGGATTGAGTACCAGTTGCCCACACCAACAACTCATTCATACTAATCTTTCTTTAGCTTTCCTCTCTTTCTTCTCTTACAAAAAAGCACTCCTCAAAGTGCTTTCTGGCATTGCCTTCCAAATGATCTGCTTGCAACCAATCCTTTTCTCAAAGTCTACATTTGGGGAAACCAAACTGAGACCACTAATCTTGAAATATTTTGTTTAATATCACCCATCCAAAAGTAAAATTAAATAGAACTTTATCTAATATGTAACAAATTTATACTAATCACATAACCACACAATGAGGTATATTCGTCATGTTTCTCTAGAGAAAATGACTAATATGATCCACATAGGAAGAAGTTTATTTTAGGGAACTGGCTCACATAATTATGAAGACTTTGAAGTCCAGTGATTTTTCATTTACAAAGGTGGAGAAACAAAAAGGTGGTAGTGTAATTCATATTGAATTAGAAGGGCTGAGAACAATGGGTACTAGTGGTTACTAGATTCTGGAATGGGTCTGACAGCCTGAGAACCAAGACCACTCAGTGCAGAGAAAGATGTCCCAGTTCAAGTAATAAGAGAGGAAGAGGCAAATTCTTCCTTCTACATTTTTGGTCTGTTCAGTCCCTCAACCAATGGGATGATACCCATCCATACTGGGAAGGACTGAGTCAACCAATTCAAATGCTAATTGATCAAGAAACATTCTCATAGTCACACACAAAAATAATAGCTAACAAAATATATTGTCACCTCATGATTGATTGAGTCAAGTTGAAACATAATATTAACCATCACAAGTGACTTTCAAACAATCTACAGAGTAGAAGATCAAGCCTCTTAGTTTATCATTTAGAAGTTTCGTAATGGGGGTAGGAGCAAGTTGGCAGAGGAGTAGGAGACCTAAATTTCATCTGGTCCCAGGAATTCAGCTAGTTATCAAACCATTCTAAACACCTACAAACTCAACAGAAAATCAAAAAGAAAAATAGCAGCCATTCTATTCACCAGTTTCTGGAAGGTAGGACATGCAGAGAAATGAATCTGAGGTGATATTCAGGTAGATAGACCAGGGTGAAGAAGCCTTCATCAGCCAGCTACCAATGAGTGAAAGAGAAGCAGAGCACAAAATCAGAATTTTTAGAAGTCTGCTTCACAGAGGGACGTCTCTCCAGTGCCTAAGTAGGGAATGGAATCCTCACTGGGACAGTATGATCTCAGGACCCTCAGTGTTACAGAAAAACTGGTGGTGCCTAAGTGTGGCAGAGGTATTGTAGTAGGGAAGCTAGTTGCAAAGATGGAACCAAGGCGTGGGCTCTCAGCTCAGGTTTGCCACAAGCCATGATCTGAAGCAGGGTCAGGCTGCTACTCTTCATGCAGGGACCCCGCCAGTGATGGATCCAGGGAGAACCCCCTCTCCCATTGGGAGGAGTGGTGTGGGAGTGCACTGCAGGAATCTGGTGTGTTTGGAGACTCCCAAAGGGACTGTGTGCCAGAGATAGAAATGCTCAGTCATAGGCTGGGTGAGCATAGATTGCGGGCAGAGACCGGGAGATAGGAGTGATTGACTGCTTTTCTCTGAGAGATCCCTGAAAGGGGGAGGGGGAGGCTGAGCTCTCAGGTCCTGAGAGATTGGGAGGCTGTGATTTTCATTCTTGTCTTCTAAAGCTATATGGAAAGCTTCCAGGGAACGAAAGCTACCAAGAGAAAATTGAGCAGATTGCTTATCCTGACCCCTGGCAAGGGCAGCACATTTTTGTATTGGGCAAAGATGTTTGAGATCACTGCAGCAGGACCCTCCCCTGAAGATCACCAAGAACATCCAGCCAAGACCAAGTTTATGGATCAATGAGGACTACAAAACAACATAGCTAGGGGAATATAGCATACAGAATTCATGTTTGCTTGTTTTTTTCCATGATTTCTGGTCTTTAAAAATTAAAGATTTTAAATTTTTTTTTAAGATTTTATTTATTTATTTGACAGAGAGAGAGATCACAAGTTGGCAGAGAGGCAGGCAGAGAGAGAGGAGGAAGCAGGCTCCCTGCAGAGCAGAGAGCCCAATGCGGGGCTCGATCTCAGGACCCTGAGATCATGACCTGAGCCGAAGGCAGTGGCTTAATCCACTGAGCCACCCAGGTACCCCAAAGATTTTAAATTTTAATTATTTTTTTCCTTTTTCTATTTTTAAATGTTTCCTCTTTCCGATTTTAACCTATTCTATCTATTTTATTTATCAATAACTTTTTTAAAAGTCTTCTTTAATTTTCATTTTTGTAATCATATTCTATCCCTTCATTGTATATAGATTTATTTTTTGTAGACATATAATTTTTTCTTTCTTTAAAATTTTTGAGATACAGTTTCTTTAAAATATTAGGAAAAGTTTCTTCTAACAGACCAAAATATACCCTAAAGCAATCATATGGCTTTGTTCTACTTTCCAGCCTGATCACATTTTATCCTATCCTTTTTTTGTTCTTATTTTTTTTCTTTCTTACAAATTAGGTTTTTAAGATCTTTTTTAATTTTCCTCTTCACAGTAATATTCCAACCCTTCATCATATTTCTCCTTATTTTTTTGTGTATATATATCCTTATTTGTGTGGTGTGCATGTGTGTGTGTATATATTAATTTGTTAGAAGAAACTGCCTTCCAAAATTTTTAAAAAAGGAAAAAAACATATATATGTATATATATATACATATATATATATTTTTTAATTTTAAAAAAGAAAAAACATATATACATGTTTTTTAATTTAAAAAAGAAAAAACATATATATGCATATATACACATATACATACATATATATACATATATAAAAGAAAAATTATATATTTTATATAATTTTATATAAATTATATATACATTATATATAAAAGAAACAACATATATATACATATATTTATATAAAAGAAAAAAACATATATATGTATATATATTTTTTCTTTTTTTAAATTTTTGAAAGGCAGTTTCTTCTAACAAACTAAAATACCACCAAAATCAAATGTGTGGCTTTGTTCTATTCACCAACCTAATCATTTTTTTTTCCTTTCGCCAGTTTCAGCTCTCTTCCAATTTGTTTAGTGCATATTTTTCTGGTGTCGGTGTTATCCTTTTAGCATTTTGTTCCCTCATTTAACTATTCCTCTCTGGACAAAATGACAATGTGGAAAAACTCACACCAAAAAACAAACAAATGAATGAATGAACCAAAAACAACAACAACAACAACAGCAAAACAAACAAACAAACAAAACAAGAGGCAGTACTGACTGTTAGGGACCTAATCAATATGGACATTAGTAATATGTCAGAACTAGAGTTCAGAATGATAATTATAAAGATACTAGCATAGAAGATACTAGAGTATCCCTTTCTGGAGAAACAAAATCCTTTAGTAGAGAAATGAAAGAACTAAAATCTAAGCAAGTTGAAATAAAAAAAGGTATTGATGAGGTATAACAAAAAATGTAGGCTCTTACTGCTAGGATATATGAGGCACAAGAAAGAATTAGTGATATCTAAGACCAAATGATGGAGAATAAAGAAGCTGAGAAAAAGAGAGATAAACAACTACTGAATCATAAGGGGAGAATTTGAGAGATAAGTGATACCATAAGATAAAACAATATAAAAATAATTGGGATCCCAGAAGAAGAAGAAGGGGGGGGGGGCAGAAAGTATACTGGAGCAAATTATAGAAGGTAACTTCCCTAATTTGGGGAAGGAAACAGGCATCAAAATCAAGGAGGAAAAGAGAACCCCCCTCAAAATCAGTAAGAATATGTTCGTACCTCATCATCTAATAATAAAACATACAAGTCTTAGTGACAAAGAGAAAATCCTGAAAGCAGCCCAGGACAAGAAGTCTGTAACATACAATGGTAAAAATATTAGATTGGCACCAGACTTATCCACAGAGACCTGGCAGGCCAGAAAGAACTGGCTTGATATATTCAGAGCACTAAATGAGAAAAACATGCAGCCAAGAATATAATATCCAGCTAGGCCATCATTGAAAATAGAAGGAGAGATAAAAAGCTTCTAGGAAAAACAAAAACTAAAAGCATTTGTAAGAATTTGTAAGAAACCAACTCTACAGGAAATATTAAAAGGGGTCCTCTAAGCAAAGAGAGAACCTAAAAGTTGTAGACCAGAAAGGAACAGAGACAATATACAGGAACAGTCACCTTACAGGCAATACAATGGCACTAAATTCATATCCCTCAATAGTTACCCTGAATGTAAATGGGCTAAATGTCCCAATCAAAAGACACAGGGTATCAGCATGGATAAAGAAACAAAATCCATCAATATGCTGTCTATAAGAAACTCATTTTAGACCCAAAGACACCTCCAGATTTAAAGTGACAGAATGGAAAACAATTTACCACGCTAATGGGCATCAAAAGAAAACTGGGGTGGCAATCCTTATATCAGATAAAATAGATTTTAAGCCAAAGACTATAATAGGAGATGAAGGAGGACACTATATCATTCTCTTGTTGGTCTGTCCAACAAGAGTTTCTAACAATTTTAAGTATCTATGACCCTAACATGGGAGCAGCCAACTATATAAACCAATTAATAACAAAATCAAAGAAACACATCAGGAATAATATAATAATAGTAGGGGATTTTAACAACCCCCCTCACTGAAATGGACAGATCATCCAAACAAAAGATCAACAAGGAAATAAAGCCCTTAAATGATACAAAGGACCAGATGGACATCACAGATATATACAGAACATTCCATCCCAAAGCACCAGAATATGCATTCTTCTCTAGTGCACATGGAAAATTCTCCAGAATAGATTACATCCTGAGTCATAAATCAGGTCTCAACTGGTACCAAAAGATTGGGATCATTCCCTGCATATTTTTGGACCACAATGTTCTGAAGCTAGAACTCAATCACAAGAGGAAATTTGGAAAGAACCCAGATACATGGAGGCTTGAGAGCATCCAACTAAAGAATGAATGGGTCAATCAGGAAATTAAGAAGAATTGAAAAAAAAATCATGGAAACAAATGAAAATGGAAACACAACTGTTCAGAATCTTTGGGATGCAGCAAAGGTGGTCCTAAGGGAAAAGTATATAGCAATACAAGTCTTTCTCAAAAAACAAGAAAGGTCTCAAGTACACAACCTAACCCTACACCTAATGGAACTGGAGAAAGAACAGAAAATAAAGCTTAAAGCCAGTAGGAGAAGAGAAATAATAAATATCAGAGCAGAAATCAGTGAAATAGAGCAAGTAAAACAAAAAACAGTAGAACCGATCACTGAAATAGGAGCTGGCTCTTTGAAAGAATTAATAAGATTGATAAACCCCTGGCCAGACTTATTAAAGAGAAAGGACCCAAGTTAATAAAATAATGAATGAAAAAGGAGAGATCACAACCAACACCAAAGGAAACAAACAAATTATAAGAACATATTATGAGCAACTATACACCAGCAATTTAGACAATCTGAAAGAAATAGATGCAATCCTAGAGATGTATAAACTACCACAACTGAACCAGGAAGAAATAGAAAACCTGAACAGACCCATAACAGTAAAGATATTACACCAGTCATCAAAAATCTCCCAACAAACAAGAGTCCTGGCCAGACAGCTTCCCAGGGGAATTCTACCAAACATTTAAGGAAGAATTAATACCTATTCTCCTGAAACTTTTCCAAAAATAGAAATGGAAGGAAAACTTCCAAACTTATTTTATGAGGCCAACATTACTGCAATCCCAAAACCAGACAAAGACCCCTTCAAAAGGAGAATTACAAACCAATATCCCTGATTGATATGGATGCAAAAATTTGCATCAAAATATTAGCCAATAGGATCCAACAGTACATTAAAATGATTATTCACCATGAGTAAGTGGGATTTATTCCTGGGCTGCAAGGTTGGTTAAACATCTGCAAATCAATTAACATGATACAATATATTAATAAAAAAAAAACACAAACCATATGATACTCTCAATAGATGCTGAAAAAGCATTTGACAAATTATAGCACCCTTTCTTGATCAAAACTCTTCACAGTGTAGGGATCCCATTTACAGGTGCACCTGAAACCATAGGATATCTAGGAATAAATCTAACCAAAGAGGCAAAGAAACTGTACTCATAAAACTGTAAAGTACTCCTGAAAGAAATTGAAGAAGATGCGAGGTAATGGAAAATCATTTCATGCTCATGGATTGGAAAAACAAATATTGTGAAAATTTCTCTGCTACCTAGAACAATCTACACATTTAACACAATCTAATGTAATCCCTGTCAAAACACCATCAACTTTTTTCAAAGAAATTGAACAAATAATCCTAAAAAGTTATATGGAACAAGAAGAGGCCCCGAATAGCCAGAGGAATGTTGAAAAAGAAAACCAAAGTTAGTGGCATCACAATTCCAGACTTCAAACTCTATTATAAAGCTGTAATCATCAGGAGTATGGTATGGTATTAGTACAAAAACAGACACATGGATCAATGGAACAGCATAGAAAGCCCAGAAATGAACCCTCAACTCAGTGGTCAACTAATCTTCAACAAAGCAGGAAAGAATGTTCAATGGAAAAAAGACAGTCTCATCAACAAAGGGTGTTGGAAAATTTGACAGCCACATGCAGAAGAATAAGACTGGATCATTTCCTTATATCACACACAAAATAGACTCAAAATGGATGAAAAAATCTCAAAGTGATACAGAAATCCATCAAAATCTTTGAGGAGAGCACAAGTAGCAACCTCTTCAACCTCAGCAGATACAACTTCTTCCTAGAAACATCACAAAAGGCAAGGGAAGCAAGGGAAAAAATGAACTATTGGGACTTCATCAAGATAAAAAACTTCTGCACAGCAAAGGAAACAGTCACCAAAACAAAAGACAACTGACAGAATGAGAGAAGATATTCACAAACAACATATCAGATAAAGGGCTAATATCCAAAATCTATAGAAACCTTATCAAACTCAACACCCAAAGAACAAATAATCCAATCAAGAAATGGGCAGAAGACATGAACAGACATTTCTGCAAAGAAGACATCCAAATGGCCAAGAGACCCATGAAAAAGTGCTCCACATCATTTGGCATCAGGGAAATACAAATCAAAAACCACAGTGAGATACCACCTCACACCAGTCAGAATGGCTAAAATTAAAAAGTCACAAAATGACAGGTATTGGCAAGGATGCAGAGAGAGGGGAACCCTCTTGCACTGTTGGTAGGATACAAGCTGGAACAGCTACTCTGGAAAACAGTATGGAGGTTCCTCAAAAAGTTGAAAATAGATGTACTCAATGATCCAGCAATTGCATTACTGGGTATTTACCCTGAAAATAAAAATGTAGTGATGTGAAGGGGCACGTGAACCCCAATGTTTATAGCAGCAATGTCCACAATAGCCAAACTATGGGAAGAGCCTAGATGTTCATCAATAGATGAATGGATAAAGAAGGTGTGGTGTGTTTCTTAACAAAGGAATACTGTGCAGCCATCAAAACTAAGAAAGCTTGTCATTTACAACAACATGGACGGAACTATAGGGTATTACAATGAGCGAAATAATTCAATCAGAGAAAGACAATTATCATATGGTCTCACTGATATGAGGAATTTGAGAAACAAGACAGAGGATCATCGGACAGAGGGAAAAATGAAACAAGACAAAACCAGAGAAGGAGACAAACCATAAGAAACTCTCAATCTCAGGAAACAAACAGAATTGCTGGACAGGAGGGGGTTGAGAGGGATGGGGTGACTGGATGATGAACATTGGGGAGGGTATGTATTATGGTGAGTGCTGTGAATTGTGTAAGACTGGTGAATCACAGACCTGTATCCCAAAACAAATAATACATTATATGTTAATTTTAAAAAGGACATTTCATAATGGTAAATTTCTTGAAATAAAATATTCTATGTGCAAGAGTTAAGAGTATATAAACAACATTTTTTTGAAGCATAATGAAATAGAGTTGTAAGTGTGCTAGGAACATTTCTTAAGCAATAACCAAAAACCAAGCAATATTTATGGGAAATCAAACCTAATATTTTCTCTGTAAACATTCACCACTTTCAAAGATAAAAGAGAGAGGTGTGAAATCGGCAAGAGTGGTGGAGTAAAGAACTCTAAATATCTGTCCTTCCATAAAAGTAACAAAAAATTCAAAAACTTTCACAACTATTTCATAATTCTAGATACTAATCTAAAGCCTGCAACAACTTGGGGAATGCCTAATAAAGAAAAAAAATAACTCTATATCAATAAGAATAGTGTGCTTTGTACATTTTTAAATCACTCTGGTCCATCGCTGAGTCCCCAGCTCAGTGGTGACCTCAAAAGAAACAGTTAGCATTTCAAGTATAGATACCAATACTGAAGAGAGCAGAACAGATCCTATTCACATACAGAAAAGTGCGGTTGTTTATTCGGGCCTGTCCTGTGGGTCCATGGAAGAAAGGCTCGGGGGCTTGCTTTTATCTCAATTCAAACACTTTAATTTTTGAGGCTAATATTTAGGGAGCATCTCAGGAAAACATATATAAACATATAAACACGTACTTGCTGTTGCTGCCTGGAGCAATGGATAACAATTGGGGCAAACAACAGACTAACCAAAACCTTGAGATGTTCTGGGGGAGAGATGCTTTAAGGAGTTAGGGCTTTGAAAATCTCCAACATATTCTTGGGAATCTAGAAAGTTAGATATAAGCCTTGAGCTGTGTACATGCTTAAGAAAGACATGGATGGGAAAGCCCTAAGTTCTCACCTTTCGCTAACATTCAATTACTGTGCAAGCAGGAAATAAAGGGTAAGGAAGAGATTTAAATCACCTTATTGAATACTAAAGGCATGCCCTAAGACACACATGCACTTATACAGATTAGCAAAAATACAGTGTGTGGTTTTATTTAATCTCTGTCCAACCACTAGCTGACCACTACACTAAATGGAACATAGTTTTCAGAGGTTACATGTGACCCAAAAATAGAGACTACAAAATTTGATCAGGAAAGTCTCTAAAACAAACAACATTAAGATTGGGAGAGGGGGAGGGGGCTATGGACATTGGGGAGGGGAGGCGAACCATAAGAGACTATGGACTCTGAAAAACAACCTGAGGGTTTTGAAGGGTCAGGGGTGGGAGGTTGGGGGAACAGGTGGTGGGTAATAGGGAGGGCATGTTTTGCATGGAGCACCGGGTGTTGTGCAAAAACAATGAATACTGTTATGCTGAAAAAAATAAATAAAATGGGGAAAAAATATGCAACAACAACAAAACCTGAGAAGGGGATGAATTTTATTTCCAGTTATGATACTATATATATATATAAAATGTCTAGTTTTCTTTTTTTTCTTAAGATTTTATTTATTTATTTGACAGAGATAGTGAGATCACAAGTAGGCAGAGAGGCAGGCAGAGAGAGGGGGAAAGCAGTTCTCCTGCTGAGCCCCAAAGCGGGGCTCGATCCCAGGACCTTGAGATCATGACCTGAGCGGAAGGCAGAGGCTTAATCCACTGAGTCACCCAGGAGCCCCCAAAATGTCTAGTTTTCAACAGAAATATTATGAGGCATGTGGAGAAACAAAAAATATGGCTTAAATCCATTTTTAAAAAAGCAATTCATAGAAATTTCCCTGAAGAAATCTGAACATTGTACTTATCAAAAATTTCAAAACATCTATTTAAAATTTTTTCAAAGAGGAGCACCTACTTTTGAGCATCCAGCACTTGATTTTAGCTTAGGTCATGAACTTGGGATCCTGGGATGGATTGAGCCCAGTGTTGGGCTCTGCGCTCAGCAGAATGTCTTCTTGAGGATTTTATTTCTCCCTCTGTCCCTTCCTCCAGTTTGCATGTTCTTGCTCTCTTTTTCAAATGCACAAATAAATCTTTAAAATACATTTCTCCCACAGAACCAAACAAACAGAATGATATTCCATCAAACAGAGAAATAAGCCAAAAGACAGAAGCAATAAGAACCAGAATAAAAATTCTGAAGCTGAAAAGTTGACTAGAAGAATGAGATGGCAGATTATAGTACCTGGTAGGTCGATATGCAACATAAAGTAGTTAAAAGAGTTGGTTTTATCGTAATGTTTTACCTTAGGGAAGTATTCAAGCAAAACAAAACAAAACAAAAAAGTAGTCAGATATATATGACCCATTTATTTTCTCCTGCTAAATACATTTCACTATATTGAGAAATTACTCTTATTTCAAATGTATTCCTTTTTCAGATAATTTCATAATTCACAAAGCAACCCATAGTTCTTGTGTGTGAGTGAAGGGCTTGTAAATTACTTAAAAATGCTTAATAATAAGATTCAAAACACTGTTAGATTTTAGGTAGAAAAATTGGTAAGTGGCTATCATAATATCCACCACCTCTGACACTATAGATGCTGATAAGGATCTATACAAAAAATGTTTGCATAGCTAATGGCAGAACTCTAATACTGTCTAAAATATGTAGCATATGCAAACAAGCAAAAAACCTAATTGTTCCAAATCTCATATTTATCTAAAGAGGGTATAATAAAGCATAAGGCCATTTATACATGCCAAATGCTCCATGGCAATGATAAATGTGAACCAAAACTCCTCGAAATTTTAAAACAGGTTTAGAAAGAATGTCTCTTATACTACATGTTTTATTCCCAAATTTTAAAAATAGATTTAGTATTTACTCTAAGTATTAGAAATGTACGACTCTAGCTGGCAAATAAAACATGAGTACATAAAATAAAATGCCATAATATAAGCAAAATTCATGGTTGTGTTTAAAATAGTATTCCCCTTTGTGTGCCAATTTTACTCTTTTACAGAAAATGAATTCTTGACACAATCTAATATTCTTCACTCTTAACTTTTCTAATGAATTTTATATTCCACTGAATTACACAACTTAAAAGAAAAATAATAAAATATCAAACTTCTCTTACTGAAGGTAACTATTCTTGCAAAGCTGATAAGAAATATATTTCATTTATAGTATCTTCATATCTTAAATGTGAACAAAATTTAAGTTTTTTCTGGTAAAAGTTTTTATTTGAAAGTTATGAGTGATGATTTTAAGCAAAACAAAAAAACAGAAATAATTCCCTCGGTTTTAATTGACTTTTGCTTTTATTGCAAGTAATTGTGTATAATTGCTGTCTTTCCAAGTTATAATAAACAAAAAGAAAACATTAAAATAAAGATAATTTTCAAATCAAGAATTATACTTGAGTGATTGTTCCCATAACAATTACTGATTGCATCTGAATTCATTGTCTTTTCTATGCAAAACAAAGTATGTGTTATTTATCCAAATTTCATAGAGTTAATATTTTTCATAATACTTGCAAATAGTTTGTACAGAATACTAGAGAAATAAGTTAAATTATATTTACAAAAGAAATGGAATTAATGTCAAAATATTAGAAGTTTATCTAAGTATTGCAAACAGCATATAAATTGAATTTCTAGGATATAACTAAAATGTATATTTTTGAGTTATGTATTTTAAAGAGTCTTAAAATTATCATGGAGTCTTTTAAAATAAATTATGTATAATATGGAAGTGGGATGTGACATGGATTTTATAAGAACACAAGCAACAGAAGACTTCATAAAGGACAGCTTAAAGAAAAGGAAGCTAAAAAATAAAGTGGTAAACATGAAAATACATAAGAAAAGGGAACTAAACTATAAAGAACCAATTATGGCATGCAGAAAAAAGATAAAAGACCATAGTAATAGTCTATGTTAGCTATTTCAATCAAAAGGGAAGGGAATGTTTTAACAAATATATCAGAAAAACAGAAACACCAATTCAAATAATAATATTCAACAAAAGACATAAAATTAAAATAATTTTTAAGTGTTAACTCTTAGATTTTTAGCTCCTTATTATTTTAAACCAGGGAGAGAAAATGTTTGAAACACTAGAAAAATTATACAAAATGATTCAAAAGAAATCAAATATGAAATTTTCTAGCTAAAGCTTTCATTTTCTGCCCCATAGAGCTATAACAAATTTCCATTTAGAAAGAGAGGAAATATATATCTATAAAATAATAAATGTGTAAACACAAATTCATGGTACATTTGCCTTAAAATTAAAGGTCAAATAAAAATTTATGATAACGCTAAATATAATTACTACATGTCAACCTCTTTTTTTTTTTAAAGATTTTATTTATTTATTTGACAGAGAGAGAGATCACAAGTAGGCAGAGAGGCAGGCAGAGAGAGAGGAGGAAGCAGGCTCCCCGCGGAGCAGAGAGCCTGATGCGGGGCTCAATCCCAGGACCCTGAGATCATGACCTGAGCCGAAGGCAGCGGCTTAATCCACCGAGCCACCCAGGCGCCCCTAGATGTCAACCTCTTAAAGGTTAAAATAGCTACAAAAGATTGTCAATACAAAAATGTTTCAAGATATTGCAAATATTTTGAAGGACTATAAATGAATCATAAAAATAAATGATATATTTTTTCAGTCATATCAAGCTTTCTAATGAGTTACCCTGGGAATAGGGTCTAAGCTGTGTGTTCTAAGTTCTTCATTAATGAAATAAGAAAAAATAATCTTAACTTTTATTAAATTAGGATCAGTTAAAATAGTAAAATATTATAATGAAATCTAAACAGTATAAAATAAATTAAGCTACTAACTGACAAGATGTTAGCAAGCTTACTTAACTTCATATAGACTATATATAAAATCACAAAAATATCCAAACTCATATTTCATTTCTATTTCTTATAAATAAGTATTCTCTATGGTTCATTAGAGGTAAGGGATCTATAAGGATTAAAATATAACTTGTAATAAAATTTTTCTTTCATTTACTCAGATATAGTCTCCTTTAAGAATGTGCAATCAAAACAGGAAAGAGTATTATTAATACTTTTATCATGGTCATTCATATCTAGAATACAACTTTAACAGTAAGGCGAGTGATGCTGCTTGGTTAGTTGGAGGAATTACTTAATAGACCTGGAGGCTCTAAGCAGCACACACAATTTTGTAAAATCTTTCATCATATCAGGTTGCCAAAACAGTATCACAGGATAATGAGCTGCCAATTTTAGGTTAAGAAGTGAAGAAATTCCTTATAAATTTACATTCATACTTTTATTTTACATTGAGGAAATCCTGGCATTCATGAGAGTCTTCCCCCACCCCACCTCTGTCTCTTGTTTCTGCCTTTCTCATTTTCTATCTGTTTAACCTGAAAGAGCTTCCTAAAATGTATTAAGTTTTAGAAAGCTTACATCTGGCCTGGAAAATGTAGGTAATGACTGTGAATTCTAAATAGAGATTGCTCATCTAATAACACTTTTTATATCTGATTTCTCAGGGTTTTATCTCCAATATTTCTAATTTCTGCATTTTAGCTATGTAAAGACTTCCACTAGCAGATATAAATAATTCATGTAGGTTAATATTTAAGTGTGTGTGATATATTACTTAATATAATACAATATTCTTATCTTTAAATAATAATGAAATGGCGTTTATCCTATCATTTCTTTACATATTGGTCTACTGTGCTCTGTAATTTAAAAAAAAAAAAGGAATCTAGCATTTTAACTTTAATATTTAGTACCAAATTACTGAAAATATTTTCACCAAAGTGACCTTCCTATGGATTGGAAACATGTACACTTCATACAATAAACAAAAAATAATCACTTCACCCTAGGCTATAATAACTTCTCAAACGCATCACTAAAAAAGTTTATGGGTAGCTTACATTTTAGGGAACAAAACCCACTTAAAACTTCATTAAATATATATGTGTGCAAATGATATATTTTACTAGTGGGGATTTTTTTTTGATCCAGCACTACTTTTCATTGTTGTTAATTATATTGAAATATGTGAATCAGTCCAGCCATGAAAACGAGCACTGAACCATGTTTCTAGGATCCAAAAGAAATCAGGGCAGCCTAATGAAAAGCAGGTAAAGGGCCTCATGAGGGTAAGGAAGTAGGTGGAATGAAACACTTAATACATGTTGCTTGTCTTTTTTAAAGATCATTATGTTGGTGTTTTTTGGGAATCTGCAGAGGAATTCCAAATGTATCTGAAGAAGAGAAACACTAATGTTTTCTCAATTTCAAAAAAAAATACTTAAAATCTTAGGAGGAGTGGAGGCATGGGAGAAACAAAATAATCAATATGAAAATGAATAGGTGCAATGCAAATTTTGCAAATCAGGTTTCTCTAAAATTATTCTTTTCCTCATACCATGCTTAAAAAATTTTATATACCATGTCTTTAAACTAAGATACCCAACAGATAAACATAAAATACTCCTTTGGTTTGTGGCTACTAAAGCTTATCAGAGTAATAGCTACTAAAAATGGCCAAATGTGTTTTCATAAATGATGATAGATAGCAGGGAAGGTCAAAGAAGGCATTGTGGTAAGACTCAATTCATCTTCTCCTCAAATACAGCAAATCTACACCTAAACATATACCTCAGTTCTTCCTGAAAAACTGAGCGCTGACTAAATAGCTCTACACAAAATGGATAGAAGTACCACCCAGAGAACATCAGGAAAATGGAGATATGATTAAGAGGAGAAACTCAGCCCTATGCAGTGAGTTACAGAGGAGGGATGGTGAGGTTGAGGGACTGGGAACTGATTGTTTGCCTTGGGTCACAGGAAATAAAAGCTGTGGTTTAAAAGTGCAACTAGAATGTAAAGAAATGAGCCTCAGAGCTCTGTCAAATGGTGGGGGAACTGCTGGAACTCTCTCCAGGGTTGGAGGGCTTGACAAATGCAGACAGGTGCAGGGTCTGGGGAAACTAGGAACCTAAAGCTGGCTGCTTTAGCAGACTCTGGCCCTCCAGCCCACATCGGCCCCAGCCTTCCCACCAAGCCAACTCCAGGGAGCTGCACACTGAGACACCCCTAGACAGTGTTCTCTATAACTTTAGTAGTTGACAGGCACACACGGTCTGTAACAGTTTACACAGGGGACATCACTATACAAGGCCACTCCAAGTTCAGAAGAGAAGGCTCAAATATATAAAATCAGAAATGAGAGAGAAGTAACAATCAACACCAAGGAATACAAAGGATTATGAGGATGTGGTGAAAAATTATCTGCCAATAAATTGGAAAATTTAGAAGAAATGGATAAATTCATAGAAATGTACTATCTTCCAAAACTGAATCAGGAAGAAACAGAAAATCTGAATAGAGCAATTACTAGTAACAGAATTGAATCAGTAACTAAACTTCCCAACAGGGGCACCTGGATGGCTCAGTTGGTTAAGCAACTGCCTTCGGCTCAGGTCATGATCCCAGAGTCCCAGGATCAAGTCCCCCATCGGGCTCCAGCTCCACAGGGAGTCTGATACTCCCTCTGACCTTCTCCCCTCTCATGCTCTCTCTCTGTGTCTCTCTCTCAAATAAATAAATAAAATCTTAAAAACAAACAAACAAACCAAAAAAACCTCCCAACAAACAAAAGACCACCACAAGATGGATTCAATGTGGAATTCTACCAGACATATAAAGAAGAGTTAATACCTATTCTCCTCAAGCTATCCCCCCAAAATAGAAGAGTATGGAAACTTCCAAATACATTCTATAAGGCTAGCATTATTCTGATACCAAAACCAGACAAAAATACTAACAAAAAATGAACAAATAACAACAAAGCAGAAAAAAAAGAAAGGAAAAAGAAAACTACAGGTCAGTATTCCTGATGGACACATATACAAAGGGTCTCAACAAAATATTAGCAAAGCATATTCAACAATATATTTAAAAGATCATTCACTACAATCAATGAATCATGGATTTATTCCAGGGATGCAGGATGGCTAATATCTGCAAATCAATCAACATGATACATTTCATTAAGATAAATGAATGATAAAAACCATAGGACTATCTCAATAAATGTAGAAAAAAACACTTAACAAAATTGACCATCTGCTCATCATAAAAACTCTCAACAAATTAAGTTTAGAGGGAAAATATTTCAATATAATAAAGGTCATATATAACAAACCCAAAGCTAACATCATATTCCTCTAAGATCAGGAACAAGACAAGTATGTACACTCTCACTTTTATTCAACATAGTACTGAAAATGTTAGCCACAGTAACAAGACAAGAAAAATGAATAAAAGGCATCCATATAGGTAAGGAACAAATAAAATTGCCACTATTTGCAGATAACATTATATAGATAACCCTAAACACATTATTTTTAAAAAACTATTAGAATTAATAAACAAATTCAGAAAGTTGGAAGATACAAAATTAATATACATAAATCCTATGCACTTTTATACATTAATAACAAAGTAGCAGAAAGAGAAATTAAGAAAACAATCACATTTACAATTGCACAAAAAAGAATGAAATACCTAGGAATAAATTTAACAAATGAGGTGAAAGATTGATATTCTAAAAGCTGTAAAATATTGTTGAAAGAAATTGAAGATGACACAAATGGAAAATATACCATGCTCATGGATTAGAAGAATTAATATTGTCAAAATGTTCATAACACCCAAAACAACGTAAGTTCATTTAAATCCCTATCAAAGTAGCATTGTTCGCAACATTTTTCACAGAACAAATAATTTTAAAATTTCTGTAGAACCACAAAAGACTTTGAGTAGCCAAAGCAATCTTGAGAAAGAGCAAAACTGAAGGCATTACAATCTCAGATTTCAATATACACTACAAAGCTATAGTAATTAAAACAGTATGATATTGGCACAAAGACAGACACATAGATCAATTATAGATCATAGAAGAGCAAAATAGAACAATCATAGAAGAACAAAAATAAACCCACACTTACATGGTCGATTAATCTACAACAAAGGAGTCAAGAATATATAATGGAGAAATGACAGTTTCTTCAATAAATGATGTTGCAGAAACTTAACAGATGCATGCAAAAAGTGAACCTGGACCACTTCCTAACACCCCCCCCCCCCCAAAAATGAAGTCAAAATGGATTAAAGACCTAAATGTGAGATCTGAAACCATAAAACTCCTTTAAAAAAAGATAGGCAGTAATATTTTGGACATTGGCTTTAGTAACATTTTTCTAGAGTATGTCTCCTAAGCAGAAGTAAACTATTGGGGCAACACCACTAAACAAAAAGCTTTTGCACAGTAAAGTAAACCAGCATAACAAAAATGGCAGCCTCGTAAATGAGAGAAGATATTTTCAAATGATATACTTTATAAGAGGTTAATATCCCAAATACATAAAGAACTGTACAACTCAGGAACCAAAAAGCAAGTAACCCAATTAAAAAAGGGCAGAGGGCCTGGATAGTCATTTTTCTAAAGAAGACATAGAAATGACCAAGGCACAAATAAAAATATGCTCAACATCACTCATCATCAGTGAAATGCAAATCAAAACCACAATGAGATATCACCTCACACCTGTCAGAATGGCTGAAATCAAAAACAGAAGAAACAAGTGTTGGTGAGGATGTGGAGACAAAGGAACCATTGTGTACTGTTGGTAGGAATGCAAACCAGTGCAGCCACTTTGGAAGACATTATGAAGTTTCCTCAAAAAATTAAAAATAGAACTACCCTACAATCCAGTAATTGTGCTACTGGAATTTACCCAAATTTTAAAAAACAAAAACAAAACAAACAAACAAAAAAAAACTAATTTAAGGTTTATATGTTTTTTGGATGTTGAGTTGTATCAGTTTTTTACATATTTTAGATACTAACGTTTATTGGAGATGTCATTTGCCAATATCTTCTTCCATTCAGTAGGTTGTTTTTTAATTTTGTTCGTTGTTTGCTATGCAGAAGCTTTTCATTTTGATATAGTCCCAATAGTTTAATTTTGCTTTAATTTTGCTTTCGTTCCTTTGTCAAAGGAGACACAATGTCATATTCAAATGTCATATCATCAATGTCAAAGATATTACTGACTGTGCTCTCTTCTAGAATTTGTATGATTTCATGTATCACATTTAGGTCCTTAATCCATTTTGAGTTTATTTTTGCATATGGTGAAAGAAAGTGGTCCAGTTTCATTATTCTGCATTTTGCTGTCCAGTTTTCCCAACACCATTTGTTGAAGAGACTCTCTTTTTCCCACTGCAGATTCTTGCCTCCTTTGTTAAATGAAGATTGTGGGAATACACACACACACACACACATATATGTGTGTATATATATTTATATATACATATATATATATGTATATATATATAATGGAATATTATTCATTGATAAGAAAGAATGAGATCTTGCCATTTCCAACAACATGGATGGATCCAGACTGTGTAATGTTAAGCACAATAAGTTAGTCAGGGAAATATCAATTTGATATGATGTCACATGTGGAATTTAAGAAACAAAAGAAATGAACAAAGGAAAATTTTCAAACCAAAAAATAGACTCTTAACTATAGAGAATAAACAGATGATTACCAGAGGAGAGGTGACTGGAGGTATAGGTGAAATAGGTGGTGGGGATCAAGAGCACACTGACCTTGATGAGTGCTGAGTAGTATATGGAATTGTTGAATCACTGTATTGTACACCTGAAACTAATACCAGTGTATATTAACTACACCAGAATTAAAATAAAATTTAAAAATAAAATAAAATAATGGGAAACTAAAAAGAATGTATCTCAGAAAATGATGCTCTGTTTTTGAAGTAGAACCATCTTTATGTCTCCATAAACTGATTTTCTTAGATATAAGTAGTAGCTATGACTACATTCAAGGAGAGCAAACAGATGCACTATTTTAAGAGGTTTTGGTGGAGTACATGTGGAAGACCTGGAGGAGACTCCAGGCTAAGCAAGGCCTGCTACACAATCTTAGAATTGTGAATGAATTCACAATGAATGAACTTCATTAATTCTTGAATTTTTTTACTTTGTGTGTGTTGTGGGAAGCAATTAGAGGAATTAATGGGTGAGAATGGCATTTAAATTTACTTTAAAGTAAATTAATTATATTTATTTAAATTTATTTCTATATATTTAAATTAATTATATTTTTCTCGCTAATAATCCCAGTTGTAAAAATAGATTCTCAGATATAGCATAATAGGCTTCATGAACAGGAAGAGAAGATATAAAATCATAGAGGCATATAAATGAAGATCCATTCACAATATGTGTGGAATTTTTTGGTAACTATTACCTCTAATTTTTTTACTATGATGTGATTCATATACACGTAAAATGTAAAATTTCCTCCTCACCAAAAGAAAGGACTTAATAGTAGAAAAGTTGCTAAAACAAAGAAAGACCTACTAAAATTCAAACATTTTCCTTTTTTAAAATCATCATTATATATATATGTGTGTGTATATATATATATATATATATCCCTTTAAGTAAGCACAACCACATAAAAAGAAAAAGTGAATTAGAATTAATTATAAGTCTGACTCTCAGAAAATACTATGGAAGTTGCAAGTAGAATACTCCTTAGCAAAGGAAATCAGGAAAATCAACAAATCAAAAATTCATTTACTTTAAAAAAACATATGAACAAACCACTATTACTTTGGTTAAGTGTCCTGGCTTGATGCATTTTTACAAACAGGTGCCTAATTTTAAAAATTAGGCTTCACCAGGATCTCAACAGCATGATTTTATATGACAGATTTATTTGGATTGCTATTTAGATGTAAAATATTTGGAATGGATCTATCTATTGTTTGTATGGGTTACCTTGTAGGAACTAGAAATGTATGTTGAAACTGCCAGCTACTGCATAAAATATTTCATTAACATCATGACCTCATTTGTTAGATTGAATTGCAGTCTTTTTGCCAAATTTCCCCAACAGATATTTTCTATTTTAAAGAAAACAAATAAAAACAGCACAAAAATTAGAAGACAATTAATTCATATCTGTGAAACTTTCAGAATGCCTAGAATGCAACCACGAACACGGTATATGACACAAAATTGTAATTAAATTTCTGTTCGTATTAAGGTTTAGGTAACAAATTACCTCATACTTTATAAACTATTTTTTAAAGATTTTATTTATTTATTTGACTGACAGAGATCACAAGTAGGCAGAGAGGCAGGCAGAAACAGAGGAGGAAGCAGGCTCCCTGCTGATCAAAGAGCCCGATGATGCGGGGCTCAATCCCAGGACCCTGGGATCATGATCTGAGCTGAAGGCAGAGGCTTTAACCAACACTGAGCCGCCCAGGTGCCCCACTTTGTAAACTTTTAAACTATCTTTAATGGCAGCGATTCATTCAAATTCAAATTAGATACTCTTAATTCTCTTTCTTCCCTAGCCCCATATATCCCACACACAAACATACCTACATGTGTACATATATAAATTGAATGCAAATTAGTATTATTTGTAGAAAATATTTTAGATTTTATAAGACTATTTTAGAATATAACTTCTGGATAAGAACTATTTTCATTAAACTGGTAGAATATCACAGATTATAAAGGTGCCAAGTGCTTGTTTTATGGGATTCCAACTTGAGACTGAGTTGTGTTTGTTATTGATGTAACCAAACCTACCTATGAAGTGGAAGAGTAAACTCAACAACAGCCAATTGTAAAAAGCAGATTGGCATAAAGCTCCATGAAGTCAGATTGAGGCACTGAAAGAGACTATGGTAGATAAGAGAACACCATAAGTTCCCCATTTTACAGTCATCTTACAACTATTTGAACCGAATGGAGAATAAAACTGAAGGGTTCTTTGTGATTCAAGAATATGTGCTGATTTGTTTGCATCCAAAAATATGTAAGGTCAAAGGTAAAAGGGGCATTCTTTGTATTCTTGGATAAGTCAGAATATAGCCTCAGCCCAGAGAAGATCCTAGAGGAAAAGAGAGTCAGTATGGGGAAGAAAGCAAAAACAGTGTTTAAGGAATTTTCAGGATCTGATAATACCCTAAAAGAAGAAGGTAACTGGCAGATGGAAATGTACCATGTGGAGGATGAATTCCCACCATAGCATGCATATTTATAAGCACATGGGCATACCTTCAATGCTTTCCACAAATACATGCATTAGACTATGAAGATTAAATAAACTTGCCTAAAACCATAGGATTAGACAGATTAATTTATAAAGTGAATACAAAAAGAGAAAGTAAGAATGCCAAGGCCTAATTTTGAGGTGTATAGTAGAGGATAAGGAGAATCTATGTGAATGCATGTTCTATAAGCAGAGTCAATGTCAATAACCTTGAAATCCCATAATATGTGTGTGTGTGTGTGTGTGATCTAGTAATGCTGTAAGATCCTACTCCTATTTCATACATCCTTGTAAACAAAGTTTACAAATTAAGAAATAATAATATCACATTAACTCCTATTTCACAGCTTCCTTAATAATTTTTCTTCTTAGCTCAGTTAGGGTTAGATCCTGCCTAGTTTGATACATCCCTTTCAAGAAATAGAAACTCTTCCCAATTTTCTAGCAAGCATCTGAGGGTATGGTGAGTGTAACATGTCTATCTTTTTCTATTGAGCCAAAACTACACTTGGGACAATATATGTAAGAGTGGAGGGAGGTAGGAGAAGGAATTTCCACGACAAAGTTTAGACAGATCCTCCAACAGTTTTTATTCAGTAACAGAATTTTCTAAAGCAGTTTCAGTGTGGCAACACATCATAAGTAAATTGCATGTGTTTAAATAAATAAATTAACACAAAAACAAACTCACATACAAATATTCTTACTGAGATAGTAATAGATACTGAGATAGGTAAGATGAGCTGATCCTGTAGCTCCTAATAATTAGGATTAGGCATTGGTCTTCCCATAGACTTAGAAATAGCCAAGACATCAAGCGGCCTAGTCATATCTTCTCATCATCAGTTTCCTTGAATTTCAACTTGTGTTGTCCTTAAAACCCTTCTATCCTAATTCTAAAATGTATCTATAGCCTCTATTTTATCATATAGCACTTCGATTAATTGTATTAGCAGTAAAGTTTCACAGCTCTCAGGACATTTATAAAGCCTGAGATTGCTTAGTAATACTAGACTATAAATGCTTCCCAACAAAACTAGGCTATACTACTTTTTATTCTCTAGCTTAGTCTTGATTTCTCTTTTCCAGTGACCCCATCACCAGTTTCTTATATTTTCTTATTTAAAAAAAATCAAAAGCTTTTACAATATATTTTATTCAGGAGGCCAGTGTATTTGTTACATAGCCAGATCCCTGGCAAGCAAATAGACACACTTAGAGACTACACAGTTGTAGCAGGTAATTCTCAAGCAATCTCACATAATTAACACTTAAAAATCTTCCTGACCCTTTTCCACTCCTCAGTCTGAAACATTGTTTTCTTACTGTGCTTGAATCATAATTCCAATTCTCTCTCCCTGAACTTCAGCTGGGCTTCTCAAAATTATTTGTAGTTTTGTTTGTTTGTTTGTTGTGTGTGTGTGTGTGTGTGTGTGTGTGTGTATGTAAAGCTGATAAACCACAGATAACAACAATTTTTGGCAGTTCTGCTGAAATAGTCCTCAGTCATCAGCTGTCTGCTTGGGTGTCTCATCTAGCCTGTACTTATTAGTCATGGTCTGACATTTTATCTGAAAAATGGATTTGGTTTCCATTGAAAATTTTGTGTCAGAAGATGTAAATTTACACATCAACCTTCATGGCCAGGATCACTAATATCTCTTTAGAAGTCTGGCAAAAATTCAGTGACAAAACATCTTTGGCACTGATTGGTCCTACTTTTCCATTTCATTTTTTCCTTAATGTTTCTGGTCTCTGGAGCATCTGGTGTCAAGGCATCCACTCACCAAAACCTGAAAGATTATTTCTAGCATCTTTATGTTCCATCTGTAGCCACATTTACCACTTGAAAACTGTATTAGAGAGTAGCTATCCTGGTTGGATATATCCCTGGTATATCTAAGGATGTGATTTAGGCAACCTGGATGCTGTACTGTTTCAAATATGCAAGACAGCAAATAAAAATGTAATGTGAGTACTGGGATCTTTTCATTTAATGAAAAAGTGAGTATGCTTGTTTTCTAGAAGTGGGGAGATAACAGTGTGATTAGATTTCCTTCAACCAGGTTGTCCAGTAAATTCTGAAGATGTGTAACTGCAGCTGGGTTAGTAGAGGGTAGGTTAAAATTGCATGGCTCTTAAGTACAGGTATCTTCGTTGTTGACAAAAGGAGCTACCCTGAGCAAATTGAGATGGTGCTGTATATGTGCAATAAAGCCAAAAGACATCAGCAAAGGCAATTTCTCAGAGGGACATGCATTCCATTCTAAGAAGTTTCGTATTACTTTAGATGATGAATCAGGGAACATTTAAAGATTTTAAGTGTAGGAAGAAAAAAAAAAGATCAGATTTGCTTATCACTTTTTAGAATGATTTCTCTTAGAGAAACATGAAGGAGTATGACAGGGAAAGGTAATGTGATCAAAATTGTACTTAGGAAGAAGTCAAAGGGAATAGTTCAGAAAAAAAAAGATGAATATTACAGAAAATAGAGAGTGAATGAAGGATAAATTTTAGAAATATTTAGGAGATATTAGGTATACAGTGAGTTCATAATAAGTTGAATTTAGTTAATGGAGGCATATTTGGTTCTAAAGATTTTATTTATTTATTTATTTATTTATCTATTTATTATTTATTTAAGAGAGAGGGCGAATGAGACCATGGGTGGGAGAGGGACAAGCAGGCTCTGCACTGAGCCACAGAGTCCAATATGGGGCTTGATCCCATGACTCTGAGATCATGATCTGAGCAGAAATCAAAAGTTAAAAGCTTCACCAACTGAGCTACCCAAGTGCCCCAATGGAGGAGTGTTTTTACTTAAATATACAGGAATGCTATCATAGTATTCTGCCCTTGTAAATCTGATTTCCAATGCTAGAGTTTCACCTTGCACTAGGGATGGGAATGAGCAGAGAACTGCCTGGTATCCTAACATATAGGCAACAGTGAGTATATTGTAAGCAAGTGGAGTAAGATGTGGGTTTACTTAATGTTTTATCAAATGTTCATCAGCTAGTCTCCTGGGCATGATGGTATTATATATGGGCAAATTATGAAAATGAGTTTAGAATAACTCATTTTAGAATTTAACTCATTTAGAATTTTAGATTTTAGAATATCAAAGAAAGGGAGCTATATTCCATCCATGGAACTTCCAACTGAAACAAATACAACATAAAAAAAATTAAGAGACTTGCTTTTCAATATTAAATAGTATATTATCATAAACACCACAATACTTTTTTCTCTACTGTTTTCTAATAACACATTTTGTCGAGAAATGTCACAACTGAGATTTTAATATAGTCATTTTAAAAATACCAACCCAAATTTGGCAAAAGAGTTGAGGGAATTGTCTTACATAAAAGGAAAACACTGGAGGAAGAAGGTTCAAAAAGAAAAACATACCTAAATCTTGATTTGCTACCAAGTAAGTTGATAAAAAGAACATTCAGAATTTTGTGAGTCATAAAAACTTATCTTTAATTTAAAGTACAAATTATTTTCGGCCAAACCTAAAAGTTTCTTGAGTAATGAAGAAATCCTAATAAGTATTTTGAATTTCACCAATCATAAGGCACAGCTATACTCTTTAAGAAAACTTGAGTGTGTGTTATTTCCTGATTTTGCTTTTGTTACATCTTGAAATCATTAAAGCATATTTTAAAATGAGATCCCACCATAGCTTAAATACCACAAATCTTCAAAATACTTTCTCATGAGGATATCAAGATATGCATTGCTTTTGTAGTATGCATCAAATTCAGTGTGTGATGAGAACTGCCTGTTCAACTTACATCTATTTATAGAAAAAATTTAGACAAAGTGTAGGACATCTTTATTGATCATTCCGTCCTTACTGCTAAATACACAGTTCTTTAGTTATACGTAGCAAATAACAAGAATATCATGCAATGATATCCAATTTATACAGAAATTATATCCATTCTTTAAGATCTTGTTTATCTAGGTATTCCTTTGCATTACAAAATCTAGAATTGCAGGTTAACTCCACTGAAGGCATACAGAATAGCTCCTACCCTGAACCTCCAGAGAAAGCAGAACCATTTGCATAGTCTACAATTGTCACCTCCAATCCTCAGGAATAGGGTTTATCATGGAATTAACTTTCACTCTCTTTTCAAGGATATGAGATTGCTTGACTTTCTAGCTGCAGGGATCCCCGTAATTTTTCTCACATACTAGCCCTGGAAAATTCTCCCTACACAGGAAGAAGTCTCAAGAAATGAAAGGGTAGCATGGATTTCAAACTCTCACAGGGAAGAGAACTATTTGTTTTTAATTGTGTTTTGGTTTGTGCTATATTAAAAATCATCTCTATTGCTATGTGATATGTACACAATAAATGGGCTTTCAGAATGATTAAACACCTTAGCCTCACTTCAGCTATTATTTTCAAAAGCTGTTGATTTGGGGAATAGTAGAAACCATAGCAAATATTTATGAAATCATTTGATTCCAGTGCTGCTGCTGAGTATCTTTAATATTCTCATCTTTCCTAAAAAGTATGTATCTTACATTTTTCAAGTAATAACTAGAAACCAATTCATGACTTTTACAAATTATTTTAAATTTATAAACAGCATATAAATTATTAATAATATAACCTTAAAATAATAATATTAATTACTATTTAATTATTTATTAATAATAAATATTTCTGATTTCCCACAGAAATTATGATCTGACTTTACTTTTCCATTTTTTTCCTCAAATTTAGAATGTAGGATTATTTCACTAAGAATAGCTAAAAACATAAAGTAATTCATTTTAGAGAAGAATTTGGTAAAGAGTCAGTTGAATCCCAGTAAAAATACTCCAAAGCATGAAACAAAAAGTCATTAGAGTAAATCATCTGTGGATAGCGAAGATGATTATTAATTTTTAAAACTTCTCATTCATAAAAAATGATAAAATACTATTTGGGTGGAAAAATATACTGAGGTTGTTCTTGAAAACATCATTTTTCCTGATTAATTACTTGATAATGTATTAACTGAAAAAAATAGATAAATAACTTTATTTTCCCCAACACTATTTCTTCTCTAATTTTTTTAAGTATAGGATAAGTTTCTGTTTTTAAAAAAATGCTAAAATTGCAGTAGATTAACACAACAAAGATTCAGGTCTTCTTCATTCTACTTTTTTTTTTTAAGATTTTATTTGTTTATTTGACAGATAGACACAGCAAGAGAGGAACACAAGCAGAGGGAGTGGGAGAGGGAGAAGCAGGCTTCCTGCCAAGCAGGGAGCCCTATGCAATAAGGGGCTCTATCCCAGGACCCTGGGATCATGACCTGAGCTGAAGGCAAATGCTTAATGACTGAGCCACCAGGCACCCTATTCTTCATTTTACTTATGCATCACAATTTTGTCTAGAGGCTGTACTCCACATAGTCACACAAGACACTAGACTAATATAAGCTTCACTTTTTTACACTTGTACCTTCAGGAACATCTACTCATCTGGATCTATGAATCAGGAGAAGAAACAGCTGGAGAGGTATATATCAGTTCATTTTTGCTTTGACCTGTAATTAATAAGTATCATTCTATCCACAACTCATTTTCAAAATTTATCCCATCATGTTTCTCAAAGAATCATATGAAAGTTTAAAAATCTGGGAGAGGCTATGAATATTTGTTGACCATTCTATTTTTGAAACAATAATTAAGAAAAAGGAAGTAGGATCGGGTGCATTAAGTCTATCCAATTATAACATCATCTCATCTTATATTTTTATATCATGTAATTCCCTTTATGGACTTTTAAACCTTGTACATTCTGTCAGAGATCTTTAGCTTTCCCATATGCTTATTCACGATGCAGTTTACTTGTATCAAACCAACCCACATACACTGATTCTCCTAGTCACACATTCACATGAAACTTTCTCAACCTGAATATTTTAAAATGTGGATTTTTGTTTTCTTCTGCTGTACTATCTCATATCTTAAGTTTTGGAACACACACCACTAAATTTCAAGAATAAATAAAGTAATTACAGTAAAAATGATTTCACTTATTTGTGGAGCATAACAAAGAACATGGAGGACATGGGGAGATGGAGAGGAGAAGGGAGTTGAGGGAAATTGGAAGGGAAGATGAACCATGAGAGACAATGGACTCTGAAAAACAACCTGAGGGTTTTGAAGGGGCGGGGGAGGGGGGGTGGGAGGTTGGGGAACCAGGTGGTGGGTAATAGGGAGGGCACGTATTGCATGGAGCACTGGGTGTGATGCAAAAACAATGAATACTATTATGCTGAAAATAAATAAAAATAAAAAAATAAAATAATGTACCTTAAATGATAACTTGTTAGCATGTGACTCCTCAAAGACCAACTTGATTTTCTTGATTCTGCTCATTCCTCATAATATTTCATACAAGTGTGAGGTAAATTTCTATTTGTGACTTATAACATTGTTTTAATTAGATTGGGAGAAATAAATATCCCAACATTCCATCTTTAATATGCTTCACAGTAATGCTAGTAGTAAATACATAAAATAAATTACCTCTATATTTTCTACTGGTAATCGGTGTTTCTTTCTTTCTTTTCCCAATTAATTGATTGGTCTTCCTTATATTTTAGGATTATTAGCTTGAAAAGATAATCTTTCTTTTTCAGAAGTAAAATGATGTCCCAAGAGGCAAAAGCTAAGGATTGCCATAAGAACTCACATTTTTATTTTCATGCCAAGTATTATTACAGAGACAATTATTTTGAGCAGTTACTTCCATTGCCTCTTCCACTGTTAGTGGTTTTGCTCCCATAGAGAATTTCTGTTAGAAATAATAACTGACTTCTAAGCTGTAGTGCACAATTTCCTAACATTGGGAGATCTGGGGGAAAAAATGAACTTTTAATGATATAGAAAGATAACATTAGTTCTTTCATGAGATATTTTTGTTTGTTTAAACTTGGTTTAAACAGGTTTTTTTATGACACAACTGACTTTGCACATTTTGAAAACCAGAAAAGTGGCTGATCATTAATTTTATAACTTTTATGAGAACTTAATGATCATGTATATTAAATACCATGTTTCTTTAAATATATCTATACATATATTTAATATGTAAACTTATTAAAATATATTCAATGTACATACACACTCATATATATTAAATAATTACACATTATGCTATATAACAATTCATTATTTCTTTATTGTGACCAAAGTAACTGACCATAATTTCTACAGCCAGACAAATTCATTCACCAGATCCACAAAAGCTGACTTATAGTCATGTAGTTTTAGGATACTCATTAAAATGAAATTACTTTACTTATATTGATTTTATTATAATATTCTGAAAATATTTTCCTAATCTCTATGTCTATGATATATTTGAATATTATGAAATAAATATTTTCATCTTTAAAAATTAAAACATTTACATATCAAAATAATGATGAAAAGGACAAGAATATGATTTTTTACCTCTTGAATTCACTCAGAGAAAAGCATAATGAGGTAATAAAAAGGAAAATAGCAATGCACTCAATAGGCAAATATTTCTTTTTTTTTTTAAGATTTTATTTATTTATTTGACAGAGAGAGATCACAAGTAGCAGAGAAGCAGGCAGAGAGAGAGAGAGGGAAGCAGGCTCCCTGCTGAGCAGAGAGTCTGATGTGGGACTCGATCCCAGGACCCTGAGATCATGACCTGAGCTGAAGGCAGCGGCTTAACCCACAGAGCCACTCAGGCGCCCCAATAGGCAAATATTTCTTATATGAAAGAAACAACAGTTCTCTCTATAAGGTATATTCAAGTGAACTGTAATTATGATGCTATAATAGTGATTTTGATTCTTTTGGGACCAATTTGTACAGGCTTTCCCTTCTAGATTCTGTCGAAAAATCTATGGACAATTAATTCAATCCCTGTTCCTACCTAGGCATGCATGAATAAAAATTAGGTAATTTAATGTGATTCTCTTATTGTTATCACACCAAAAGCACATAAGAGTATGCTTGAAAGTTTTTTCTACTTACAGGTGCACTGAACTAAATATATTTTAATTGCTTTATGTGTTCTTACTTGCACTATGGCTAATGAGCTTTAAAATAATATATTTCTTTCCCTAATGTGTAGACTTTAAACTAAATGTTCCAGAAGATATAAATCAAGTATATATTTCAGAAATATTCTTAGAAACATTTAATCATACTATTTCATCAAACATTCTTGGAAACAGATCACCAAAGGTGTCCTAAAACCTCAAGCACAATTACAAAATCTGAGTTGTCTTAAGTATTTCCCAAATATAACATCAGGAGGCTTAGTTCACACACTATGAGGCTTTATCATAAGTGAAACAACATACTCAAATAATCTCTGGACACTAAACTCTATTCATGGAGTTCACAAAATTAGATGCAGCTATACATTAGTTTAAAATAGGTTACATTGCTTTTTGTCACCATGGTTTACAGATATAAATAGAAACTCTGAATTATACTAGACTAGTGGTGGAACCGAATTTCTTAAATGTTTTTCTTCAATTAAGATGCTGTCATATTTTAATTATAGGCATTATCTCTTTTCCTTCCCACTTAAAGTATATACTTCATGAGGGACTTGCAGTATTTATTATAGTTCTTAATTAGCCTCAAATTTTATTAGAAACTGGTGATTTATGATTCCTTCCAACTGATGTTTTTATTACCTGTTTTTGCTGCCTGGAGGAAGCAATCATTTCAAATGATGATCCTGTCACCCTACTATATTTTATAATTCAAAAATAATATTCTGCATGTCTTGCTTCTAGAAAGCTTAACTCCAAAATTTTATTTTTAGCTATATACAGTAACAGATTTTTTTAAAGGGGCATCCATCCGCCATAATTATTTCATATCAAATTTAGTCTAACCACTTCTCATGAATTCAGTCATCATATTCCTACCCTATCATCCAGGCATTTTTATCCTTAGTGGAATAAATTATAAACACAGATGGATAATCTGGGAAATATTCCACATGAATATTTTTTAAACACAATTCTTGTCAAGCACAGATTTTATAAGATTCAGTTTATAGTTTTAATAAACAGAGTTCTGATTATTAACTGTACCATTTTCAAAATCAAATGAGACATGAGATCTTTTACATAAAGATTTATACAGCTCTACTGCCTTAAGAATTAGTTTGAAATCCAAGCTGTCTTTTCCTTATGGTGTTAAAAAAGCAAAGTAAGTTTGACTCAGGACAAAGAAAATGTTTTTGTGTTCAGTTGTTTAAGGTCCACATTTAAGTCTATTCCTTTAGGAAAATGCTCACTGTCCTGTGAAAAATATTAACCCAAATTTGAATGGAATGTAGTAGCTCTCATATTTCAACTTATCTTTTGGTGCCTTAGTAATGATACTCTTTCTCTCTCTCTCTCTCTCTTTTTTTTTTTTTTTTTTTTCCAGTCAGGTGTCTTATTCCATTGTGTCCCTTCCTCTTTATTTTCCTGCTTGGTATCTGAAAATGGTTAGTTTGCTTCCTTTAAACATATCTCCATGGAGTGATGACCTAACAACAGACATAAATCCAAAAGTAGGCATAGTAGAAGGGCACAAACTCCCACATATACCACACATCATCTATATGTACATGCAATCCCAAAAGAACAGAAAGGAACCCGTTAGATCTTTACCTCTTTCCTTAAACAGCTTTGGACATGAACCAGGTGACAGTATGGGTAGGAAAATCATTAAAGGTAAATTTATGAAGGGCTCAGTCCTCTGAAAATGGGGAAGTATTCAAGACAGTCACAGACAGATGACTAGTGGCAGAAATAGTTCTATCTTAAATATCCACATCATGGAGGCCTACAAAAAAACAAGAGGCTTTTACAGAGGTGCCAAATAAGTGATCCAACATTCTCAACAGGTCAACTGGTATGGAAGTGGGAGAGTAGATTGGTGCATGGCTCCCAGCTGGGACTGCAGGTGTTCTCCAAGTCTTCACCAACTTCAAACTTAGATTAGACTAAGAATGTTCAAGATGAAATTTTGGGAAATTAAATCCAATGATTTAATTGAGATGAGTTTTCAATATAGATGAGATAATCTGTTCCTTAGTTTACTAGAAAGAAGAGTGTTCACAGATAATTAGCAGTGCATATTAAGCAGCTGAAGTTAAACAATAAATAGTAACTAATAAGCATAGCAAGCTAGATATTTTTTGCTTGCCTGTCCAGATCTACTCTTGTCCTTTTCTGCTCTTTATTCTACTACAGGAGCCTGACGTCCACTGACTTGTTTGTATGTAGTCTGTTGACATCTGTCTTCCCTTTGCTTTGATCCAATGGGAATCACCGCTGGACATTAAACCATGAGAGAAACAGGTGGTGTGTTTATTCTCTTGGGGTCACTGGGGTCTGTAGTTTGGCAGTGGCCCCAATCTTCCACCTAACCAGAACTACTGTATCATGGCTGCTGTTTCAAGACAAAGCTCTTAGTAGATAAAGATTATTGTTTTATCTTTTTGTTTCTGAAGACCTAAGGAGAATTAAAGTATAATGATTTTTAATAGTTTGAGTAGTTAGCTTACCATTACTTGTTTGTTCCTTTAACCCTGTTCTCACTTTTGTTTACAGTTCCAACATTGAAGGTCCAGGTGTCCCATGTTTCCTTTTAAGTACATGCAATATACTTATAATAGTTACTGGCATAAAGGAGGTTAACATTTTACACTTTGAATTATTTTTATCTTCAAAATATCGGTATATATTAGAAAGTGTCTCTTCAATACCAATTTTTTAACTGAAAATTTTTCTTTATGCTTGAAAAAGTGCA
The DNA here is from genome assembly GCF_922984935.1 of Meles meles. Taxonomy (NCBI): domain Eukaryota; kingdom Metazoa; phylum Chordata; class Mammalia; order Carnivora; family Mustelidae; genus Meles; species Meles meles. Next base: position 126,878,206 of record NC_060069.1, on the reverse strand, counting down.
CAGTAGTATATACCAGAAACATGAGTGTTTTATTTTTGTGGGTGATGTGTTCAACATCAAGAAGAATATAACTAGTGATATAGTTGAACTGTTTAATAATAAAAGACTTACCTACAAATGTTTTTTCATATAACTTTTACTTTTTTGCTGCCCTGAAATAGATTTGAAGTAAAATGGCTAGATATCTTATGTCAGAAAAATACTACTTTACAGCACTTTACATTTTAGGATACTTGGGCATATGTTCAATTGTCATCCTTTCTACACGCCAGAAATAAAAATTATTACCTATATTTGCAGAGGATGAGAAAAGTTAGGAGACTTTCCTTCTAATAACAGGTAAAAGTGATACTCAAATAGCAATATTAGTTTTGCTTCCTACTATAATTACTATAATTGTCAATTGGAACCTTTTTTAGATGTTGGCATTGGGGAAAGTTCAATTAAACAGTGGTTTAGATGTAAAGAAATATTAAGTCTACCTGAAGGGCAAGCTATGAAGACTTGAAGACAATTTTTCAGGTTATGTATAAAAGCAAACCAAAATTATCCTTGGGAATGATTTCATGATGTCTTGTTCCTTAAATAAATGTCAATTCTTTCTTGGTGTCCTGAAGAGACACTTAAGCCTCCAAATGTTCCTCCAAAGTTCAAACGACAAATGTATGCCATCTGGAAACTGCAATTAAGGACTTTAAAAATATATCTAAAAGGTTACTTCTCATTTACTCTTAGGATGTAGAAAGCAGGAAAAAGTGTTCCTTCAAATCTAACAACTAGTAAAAGCCAGATAATCTCACAATCAAAACTTGTCTTAAACTCATTAGAGAGCTAAGGTTGCAGGACACCTGAAGAGCCTTTGAGGTTCCTTCCCTTACTTAGAGAAATCTTGCATAACTGTGACAACAGAACAAAGACTGTGCTGCAATGCAAATGAAAAAGAATTCAGACACATTTTTTTTTCATTAATTGCTAACAGTTGAATATTGTCTTTCATTATAGTACAGAACATCAGGGAGCCATAGACAGAAGTGGGGTTTGTGCCACTCTCAGATTCTACTTCATGGACTTTCATGAGGAACTCAAGAAAAATGAGGGTAGGATGGAAAATCTGACAATGGTTCTCAGTGGTACCGGTCTGGGAGAAAGGAAAGTGCTGCTTGTGTGGAAAAGACAAACTTGTCTCAAGTTTTTTTTTCTAAAGAAAAAAAAAGGAAAAAAAGGAAAAAAGACATAAAGAAAGATGGGAAGGAAGGAAGGAAGGAGGAGAGAAAAAAAGAAAACTCAAGGCCCTGGGAACTGGACTGCAAACTTCTTCTCTTCTTAGTCACAGATGGAGAGCTACTGTTGTTGAGGAATGGAAAAAAATGAAGCAGAGGAATATGGGAACCTACAAGCCCTGGAGCAGAGGCAGTAAATTGTCCTGAACCCAGATAATTAGTGATATCCCAACACTGCAAAGAGGGCAGGCAGATCACTGAGAAAGACCTATCTCTGAGACTCAGAGACATTAATCCTTCCTAAGACTAGACCAGGACATAAGGACAAATGAAAAACTTCCCCACTGTCCAGAAAACTCTCCAAAATAAAAATTGAGAAGAAAGGGCATGCCATTTTCCAAGCATACGTACTATGTTCCTCAGTCTTTCCTGCTGACAGTCTTCCAACTAAAATGTCATGAGATAGACATACACACGTACACACACACACACACACACACACACACACACACACACACTGGAATATATTTCAGGCCAAAAAAAAATAAGGTAGACACAGAAAAACAAATACTGTGTGATCTCACATATATATGGAATCTAAAAACATCAAACTCAGAAGTGAAAAGAATGGTGTTGCCAGGGGCTGTGAAGTGGGAAAAATAGGGAAATGTTGGTCAACGTTACAAACTTTCAATTAAAAGGTAATTTCCAGATATAAAATATATAGCATGGTGACTATAGTTAACAATACTATCATATACTTGAAAGTTTCTATGAGCGCTTTAATATTTTCACCATAACAACAAAATGGTAATTATGTGAGATAAAAGATGTGTTAACTAGCCTTATTGTGGTAAGCAATTTACAATATATATAAACGAAATCATTATATTGATTACATTAAACATATATAATGATATAATGTCGTATGTCAATTAAATCTCAATAAAAGTGGAAAAAAGAAAAAATTAAACAAATCACAAAATAAAAAAAATATTTTTTCTACATGTATTAAACATAATGAAACATATCCTCAATATTTTAAGTACTCTTATAGTAAACTATCAGCTTAAAAAGGGAAATGGCCAGTAAGAGCAAAATTACTCTATCTTCCTGAAAATCAAATACATCTGAAATACAACCATTTTTACACATAACAGTTTACATAGAGAAAATAATACTCCTGGGATCTTGTTAATACAAAAATTCTAACATATAATTGATATGAGTATAATTGGGTATAACCTTCTAGGTGGCAATGGATAATCTGCTTAACATTTAAATAGTATATGCCCCTTTGCTATTTTTTACAGAATTTTTTATTACAAAAATTTATGCTAAAGAGATCATCAGAGAAGTATGCAAAGATATATGGAAAGGATGTTTATTTTAGCTTTGTTTCTAATAACATAAAATTGATAATAAATTCCCCAAATTCATCAACATTAAAACAGATGAATTCATCATACAGCTAGAAATATTCATACTGAATACTGTATTGTAAAAATGTTTCATTTTGTACTTTATACATATAAATTGTTTATTTCCTTAGTGATATAAAAATATTTTCATTTTTTTCAGATTAAAAACAACACAATTAGGGTACTTTTTTTCCCTATTTCCAGACATTTCCTTTTATATCTTGCCTGATATTTAAGTCATTAACACTTATCATCTGTAGGAGAAGAAACTTCCTGGGTAGTCTGGGTGGCTCAGTTAGTTAAGAATCTGACCCCTGATTTCAGCTCATGTCATAATCTCAGGATCTTGAGTTCAAGCCCCACATCAGGCTCTTTGCTGAGTGAGAACCCTGCTTAAGATTCTTTCTCTCCCTCTGCCTTCCACTCCTTCTCATTCTCTCTAAAAATTAAATAAATGAAAAGGAGAAGGAAGTTCCTATTTGTACACAATTCTAATATTTCTTAAAAATAGTTTTTTGAAATAAAATATCTACATAATAAATAAATGGTTCATAATTCTAAAACTAAGGCAAAGAGACTGCTACATTATCATTCTGGCTTATAAGGGAAGTAAAACATAGATTTGAATATGAACATTTTAGATTAAAATGAATTCCTTGGTATGAAATGAGGTTTTGAAAAAAAAAAAAGATATGGGGGAAAGGACCCTTGAAATTTTTAACTTTTTTTTTTTTAAGAGTCTATTTATTTGAGGGAGAGAGCGAGTAAGAAAGTCCATGAGAGGGCGCCTGGGTGGCTCAATGGTTTAAGCCGCTGCCTTTGGCTCAGGTCATGATCTCAAGGTCCTGGGATCCAGTCCCGCATCAGGCTCTCTGCTCGGCGGGGAGCCTGCTTCCCTCTCACTCTCTCTGCCTGCCTCTCTGCCTACTTGTGATCTCTCTCTGTCAAATAAATAAATAAAATCTTTTTAAAAAAAAAGAAAGTCCATGAGAGGGTAGAAGGTCAGCGGGAGAAGCAGACTCCCTGCAGAGCTGGGAGCCTGATGCAGGACTCAATCCCAGGACTCCAGGACATGACCTGAGCTGAAAGCAGTTGCTTAACCAACTGAACCACCCAGGTCCCCAAAGTTTTTAACTTTATATCACAATTTCCTTGCTCCTCTCATCGGAACTAACTGGAAGACAACTACATGTATTCCTCCTGTAGTTTCAATAATAGGAATATAGATGTCAAAGGAGCACTGAGTAAGCCCCCAGCTCCTCCTAACTGGGTATACAGCATGCTTCACTAAAGGACAACTAAAGCTGGGCACCTGTGTGGTGCAGTTGGTTAAGTGTCTGACTCTTAGTTTCAGCTCAGGTCATGATCTCAGAGTCCTGAGATCAAGTCCTGTATTGGGCTCTATGCTCAGCATGGAGTTTGCTTAAGATTCTGTCTCTCTCTACCCCTCCCACTAGTTCTGTCTCTCTCTCTCTCTAAAATTAAAAAAAAAAAAAAAAAAGTTTGCTGAAGATATGCTAAGAAAATGTATTTATTGATTTTTACATAGCATTTCTTAATAGTGTAAATATTTGCATTTCATAATGAAAGGGAAACTATCTTATGGCTACAAAATTAATAAAATTTGTCTATTTGTTAATTTTAATATAAAAATAGTACTTGATAGAATCAAAGAAAGATGTCAAAAAGGAGTAGTGAGAGAGGATATCCTTAATGGAAATCCTTAAGATCTTTGGATCTTAATGGAAAATCTTCAGTTTTCTCAGAATTAAATATGGTGTTCCTCTAGGTTTTTATAGTCTTTACCAAGTAAAGAAAGTTTACTTCCATTCCTAGTTTACTGAGAGTTTTTGTTATAAATGTGTGTTCATTATTTTTGCCAAATGCTTTTGTTGCACCTACTGATATAATCACGTAATTTCTCTGTTTTAACCTGTAGATGTGATGGATTACCTTAACTGATTTACAAATATCAAACCAGACTTTCATACCTGGGATAAATCACGTAGGTAATGGGATGTAATTCCTCTTATACATTGTTGGAATCAATTTACTAATATTTTTTTGAGGATTTTTCCATCTATAGTCATGAAAGAAATTGGTCTGCAGTTTCTTTTTTTGTAATGTATTTCCTTGGTTCTGTATTACAGTAATGCTGGCCTCATAGAATAAGTATGAAAGTATTCTCTATTTCTGTCCTCTGAAAGCAATTACAAAAGAGAACGGGTTTCATTTCTTCTTCAAATATTTAGAGCTCACTAGTGAGCCCATCTGGGCCTGATGCTTTCTATTTAGGGAGGTTAATTACTCTTTCAATTTCTTTAATAGCTATAGATCTATTTAGATTGTCTGTTTCTTCTTTTTATTTTTTAAGATTTTATTTATTTATTTGACAGGCAGAGATTACAAGTGGGCAGAGAGGCAAGCAGAGAAAGAGAAGGGGAAGCAGGCTCCCTGCTGAGCAGAGAGTCTGATGCAGGGCTCGATCCCAGAACCCTGAGATCATGAACTGAGCCAAAGGCAGAGACTTAACCCACTGAGCCACCCAGGCGCCCAGAGATTGTCTGTTTCTTCTTATCTGAATTTTGGTAGCTTATGAATTTCAAGGAATTTGTCCATTTCATCCATATCATTTAATTTGTGGGCAAAGAGTTGTTCAGAGTATGTTTTTATTATCCATTTGATGTCCATGGGTTATACTGATATCCCTTCTTTCATTTATGTTGATAATTTGTGTCTTTTCTCTCTCTCTCTCTCTCTCTCTCTTTTCTTTAGCCTGGCTAGACACATACCAATTTTGTTGATGACTTCAAAAACCCAACTTTTGATTTTGTTGAATTCCTTATAGGTTTCCTGTTTTCAATTGTATTATTTCTGCTCTAATTCTTATTATTTATTTCTTTCTATTTACTTCGGATTTATTTTAATCTTCTTTTTCTAGTTTCCTAAGTTGGAAAGTTAAGATTATTGATTTTAGATTTTTCTTCTTTTCTAACATATGCATTCAACACCATAATTTTTCCTCTAAGCACTACTTTTGTTGCATCCTAAAAGTTTTGGCAATTTGTGTTTTTATTTTCAATTATTTCAAACTATTTTTTAATTTCTGTTGAGATTTCTTCTTTGCACTATGTGTTATTTAGAAATATGTTTTTTAATCTCCACATATTTGGGAATTTTTCCAGTTATCTTTCTGTGGATATCACTCACACATGGAATTTAAGAAACAAAACAAACAAAGGGGTAAGAGAGAGAGAGAGAAACCAAGAAAAAGACTCTTAGTATAGAGAACAAACTGATGGTTATCAGTGGGGAGGTGAGCGGGAGGATGGGTGAAATAAGTGATGGGGATTAAGGAATGCACTTGTGATGAGCGCTGGGTGTTGTATGGAATTACTGAATCACTATACTGTATACCTGAACCATATTACACTATATGTTTACCAATTAGAATTTAAATAAAAACTTAAAAACTAACTAAGTAAAAGTAGATATTGTATAATTTCTATTTTTAACTTGTTAAGGTGTGATTTATGGCCCAGTATATGGTCTCTCTTGGTCAATGTTCCATATGAGCTTGATAATGTGTATTTTGCTCTTGTTGGATAAGTAGTCCATAGATGTAGTTGGTTAATGGTGTTACTGAGTTCAACTCTGTCCTTACTGATTTTCTGGCTACTGGATTTGTCCATTTCTGATAGAGGGTTGTTGAACTATGAGAGTGAACTCATGTTTTTCTCTTTGCAGTTTCATCAGTTTTTAACTCACATAGACTGACACTCTGTTGTCAGACATATGCATATTAAGGATTGTTAATTTTTTTCTAAAGAATTGACCCATTTATCATTATGTAACATCCCTGATAACTTTATGTCCCTCATAACTTTCCTTGTTTTGAAGTCTACACTGTCTGAAATTAATATAACTTCTTCTACATTCTTTTGATTAGTACTAGCATGGTTCTTTTTGTTTTGTTTTGTTTTGTTTTGTTTTGCTATCTGTTTGCTTTTAATTTACATGTCTTTTTATATAAAGCAAGCTTCTGGTAGGCAACATATAGGTGGGTATCATTTTTTTTGAATGACTCTGACAATCTCTGTCTTTTAATTTATGCATTTATATCATTGGCATCCAAAACAATTATTGATATATTGGATTCCTATCTATCATATTCATTATTGTTTTCTATTTGTTGCTTTTTTTCTTTTTTTCTTATTTTTGCCTTCTACCTTTTTTCTGCCTTATGAGGTTTTAATCAGGTTTTTATATAATTTTCTCCCCTTTCTTCACATATTAGTTCCTTTTATTTATTTGCTCTACTTTTTGTAGTAGTAGCCTTAGAGTTTGTAATACACATTTGCAACTAATACAAGTCTATATCTAAGTAACAGTATATCACTTCAAGGGCAGTGTCAGCACCTTACAATAATAAATAATCTTAAAACTTCTATCCTTTGTGTCATTGCTTCATTTATTTCACCTATATATAAGCACACATAAGCATATAATAATAGCAATAATGTATTTGATTATATATGCTTATGTATGTACCATATATATAAGAAAAATAAAAATTTTTATTTTACCTTCACTTATTCTTTCTTAAATACTTTTTCTTTATGTACATCTGAGGTTTTTTGCCTATATTCTTTTCCTTCTCTCTAACATGCTTCATTTAATATTTCTTACAAGGTATGTCTCCTGGCAAAAAAAATCTCTTGGTTTATGTTTATCTGAAAAGTATTCACTTCTTTATTTTTGTTAGAAAAATTTCCAGAGTACAGAATTCTAGGTTTATTTGTGTGTAATTTTTTTTTCTGTCAACACTTCAAATATACATTCTACTCTTTTCTTGCCTACATGGTTTCTCAGGGAAGTAAGATGCAACTCTTATCTTTGTACCTATTTCAGAATGATGGTTTTACCGCCAAAATAAATCATCCAGTTAAGAAATGGGCAAAAGACATGAATAGATATTTTTCCAAAGAAGACATGCAGATGGCCACAGACACATGAAAAGATGCTCCACATCATTCATTACCAAGGAAATACAAATCAAAGCCATAATGAGATACCATCTCACACCTGTCAGAATGGCTAAAATTGACAATACAGGAAATAACAGAATTTGGAAAAGCTGTGGAGAAAGGAGAGTCTCTTAAACTGCTGGTGAATGCAAACTGGTGCAGCCACTCTGGAAAATAGAATGGAAGTTCCTCAAAATGTTAAAAATAAAATTACCCTACAAGTCAGCAATAGTACTACTGGATATTTTACTCAAAAGATACAAAAAATACTGATTCAAAAGGGCACATGCACCTGAATGTTTATAGCAACACTAACAACAATAGCTAAACAGGAAAGAGCACTAATGTCCATCAACTGATGAATGGATAAAGAAAAAGTGGTGTGTACACACACACACACAGGAATATTACTCAGTCATCAAAAGATGAAATTTTGCCATTTACAGTGATGTGGATGGATTTAGAGTGCACTATGCTAAGGGAAACAAGTTAGTCAGACAAAAACAAATGCCATATGATTTTACTCATATGTGGAATTTAAGAAATAAAACAGATGATCATAGGAGAAGGAAAAAAAAAAAGGAGAGAGAGGAAAGCAAACCATGAGAGACTCTTAACCATAGAGAACAAACTGAGGGTAGATAGAGGGATGTGAGTTGGGAAATAGCTAAATGTGTGATGGGTATTAAGGAGGGCACTTATTGTGATGACACTGTGTGTTATATGTAAGTGATTCATCACTAAATTCTATTCCTGAAACCAGTATTACCCTATATATTAACTAACTAGAATTTAAATAAAACTTGAAACAAACAAATAAAAAAATTATACTTTTCCCCTCTAGCTTTTTTTAGGATTTTTTTTTCTCCTTCTTTGATTTTTTGTTATTTGAAAATGATATACCTAGGTTGAGTCTTTTGGTGTTTATGTTACTTGGTGGTCTCTGAGTTTCATAGATCTGTGGTTTCTGAGATTAATTTAAGGAAGTTTGCAGTCATTATTAAAATTTTAAAAAACTCCTGTCCCTTTCTGTCATTGTCCTTCTAAGATTGTTATTCCAGGCATGTCACATCTTTTGTAGTTGTCCCAAAGCCTTTGGATATCCTATCCTACTTTTTTTTTTCCCCTTCATTATTCATTCTATTTACTTTTCAGTTTTGGAGATTTCTAATGAAATACTCTCAGGCTCAGATATTCTTTCCTTAGATGTGTCCAGTTTAATAATGAGCTCATGAAAGGCAGTCTTCATACCTGTTATAGTGGGTTTTTTTTTTTATCTCTAGCATTTCTTTCTGGGTCTTTCTTAAAATTTCTGTTCTCTGCTTACACTGTCCATCTGTTCCTGTAAACTGTCTACTTTATCCATTAGACCCCATGGCATATTAATCAAAGTTGTTTCAAGTTCCTGGTGTGAAAATTCAAATATCCTTGCCATGTCTGCTTTTGATGCTTGTTGTCCCTCCTAAAATTTTTTGCCTTTTGGTATGCCGTGTATTTTTTTTCCCTGATAGCTAGATGCAATGTACCAGGTAAAAGAAACTGCTGGCCTTTAGTAATGTGGTAAGATGTTGGTTGAGCAAAAGCATCCAATTGTCCTGGGAATAGTTCTTAGTCTCTTAGGGTGCTTATGTCTCTGGATTGTGAACATTACAAAAATCTTTCAATTTCTGATTCCCCCTTACATGGTAAAGAATGTCGAGAGTGGTCTGGAGTTAGGAATTTCCCTTTTCCCACTTGGGATGCAAGTGTTGAATGAAGTTGAATGGTTCCCTTTCTTCAGGTCAGTTATTTTCTGATAATAATATAGAAGGATAAGCTCTGGTTAACTAGTTTCCCTCAAAGGCAGGCCTTACTAATAAGAATAGAGTACTCTGAGGTATCCCAAATGGTCCTTTTCCCTTCCCTCTGCCAGGACATGAGGGAATTTTGCCCACATATACACTGAAAAAACCTGATGGAACTCTTGGAAGTAAACCTCATAGAATTGTGGGGCCCTCTATGATTGGGTCCTCTGCTGTTTTTAACTTTCAGACTTGAACACATTGATCCTCAACTAATCCAGCAATTATGATTCAGGTTTTCCTACTCAATCTGGCACTGGTTTCCACAGAGATTTCTGCAAGTGAGTATTCATTCTGTTGACATGATTTCTTGTAATTGTTTTATATTCTCTCCAATGGTGGGGGCCATGGTTTGCTTTATTTCATTATCTCTCTATATCTCTCTATAGATCCTAAAAAGTTGTTTATTTTTCAGTATAATCAGTTTTTCACTTGTTAGAATGGAGGGGTAACTTCCAAGCTTCTTACATGTAGAAACAGACACCAAAAGTTTTCAATATAATTTTTCAAATAAAATATTTAAATATTTATGATGCAAAGTCTAATTTTTTAAACAGCACAGCAAATAACAAAACTTTTTATTATTCTTATGAATAGCAAGAGAATTATCAAAACCAGATTCTGAAAAATAAGATGACAGTCACTTTTTTCCCCCTCTGATAATTATTATTATTTTTTATTGACATATAATGTATTATTAGGCCCAGGAGTACAGGTCTGTGAATTGCCAGGTTTACACACTTCATAGCACTCACCATAACACATACCTTCCCCAATGCCCATAATCCCACCACCCTCTCCCTACCCCTCTCCCCCTGGCAACCATCAGTTTGTTTTGTGAGATTAAGAGTCTCTTATGGTTTGCCTCCCTCCTGATCCCATCTTGTGTCATTTATTCCTTTTGTATGCCCCAAACTCCCCACATTGCCTCTCAACTTCCTCATATCAGGGAAATCATATGATAATTGTCGTATGATAATTGTCCTTCTGTGATTGACTTATTTCACTAAGCATAATACTCTCTAGTTCCATCCATGTCATTGCAAATGCCAGGATTTCATTTCTTTTGATGGATATATAGTATTCCATTGTGTGTATATATACTACATCTTTATCCATTCATCTGTTGATGGACATCTAGGTTCTTTCCATAGTTTGGGTATTTTGGACATTGTTGCGATAAACATTCAGGTACATGTGCCCCTTCAGATCACTACATTTGTATCTTTAGGGTAAATACCCAGTAGTGTATGCTGGGTTGTAGGGTAGCTCTGTTTTAAACTTTTTGAGGAAACTCCATGCTGTTTTCCAGAGTGGTCACACTGGCTTGCATTCCCAACAATAGTGTTCTCCACATCCTTGACAACATCTGTTGCTTCCTGATTTATTAATTTTAGCTGTTCTGACTGGTGTGAGGTAGTATCTCATTGTGGTTTTGATTTGTATTTTCCTGATGCCAAGTGATGTGGAGAACTTTTCATGTGTCTGTTGGCCATCTGGATGTCTTCTTTTAAGAAGTGTCTGTTCATGTCCTCTGCCCATTTCTTGTTTGGATTATTTGTTCTTTGAGTATTGAGTTTGATAATTTCTTTATAGATTTTTGGATACTAGCCCTTTATCAGATATGTCATTGGCAAATATCTTCTCTCATTCTGTCAGTCATCTTTTGGTTTTGTTAACTGTTTCCTTTGCTGTGCAAAACCTTTTGATCTTGATTAAGTTCCAGTAGTTCATTTTTGCTCTTGCTTTCCTTGCCTTTGGCAAGGTTCCTAGGAAAAAGTTGCTGCAGCTGAGGTCGAAGTTGCTGCCTGTGTTCTCCTCAAGGATTTTGATGGATTCCTTTCTCACATTGAGGTCCTTCATCCATTTTGAGTCTATTTTGATGTGTGGTGTAAGGAAATGGTCTAGTTTCATTTTTATGCAGGTGGCTGTCCAATTTTCCCAACACCATT